>NW_015660497.1:242640-247132 GCF_001515625.1 Sinocyclocheilus rhinocerous | reverse complement strand
GGTAAAATTCAGTTAATGACGTAATCAAACAGACGATGAACACTATTAACAGCAATGATTATATGTTGCAATCAAACTTGTAGCAAAATTTGGTAGTTTATGTTGTTTCAGGGTTGGCCTATTCTGAGGTCCTCTGAGGGGTTTGCATCATCTCTTCTCAGGTGTTTGGTCATCTCAGGTCTTTGTAAGGGCTGGATCCAGCCTGGAGCTTGTGTAATTCCTAGTTACCATGGGATGTCAATCCCATGGCAGAAAAAGATAAACAAATAGAGACATAATTAGCGTAGCTGCTGTTCAGCGTGGTAGAAGGCTAGTTAGGTACGCAGGAGCTAAACCATTAAGAGCCTTGTAGGTAAGTAATAATATTTTGTAACTGATAGAGAATAGATAGCCAGTGCAGAGACTGTAAAATTGGGGTAATATGATCATATTTTCTAAGCTTGAAAGTTCCAGTTCAAATAGCTCAGTTCAGTTGTAAACAAATGGATAAGTGCATAGAAAACATCAAAATGTCTTCTTTTGTACTCCCTAGAAGACCAAAAGAAAGTCACACTAACTGGAAAAGATGAGAGGGTGAGTAAATGGTGAACATAATCCCAAGATTAATTCTACACATTAAATCTGAGTTTACTTTTAATATCTAGATCAGTCATGAAACTCTAGATGGCACAGGCTGATAGATTATGTAATCCGCAAACAAATGGCATCATCACAACATGACACAAGCTGTTTGCCCATGAGCTTACTGCTAAACATTTAAATAGTTTGGTTCTGTGTTTGCTGTAAGTCAGTCTTGCAGCGCAATATCAAAAACCCTCAACCTCCCCTAGCTCCACCCATATAGATCTGCTACAGATTTCATGTATGCTATAAGTGCAGCAACAGCATGTCTTACAGCAGTAAACTATCCTAAAAGCTGTGATGACTGAACGATTTATTTATTTATTTAATTAATTGATAACAGATAACCAAACTCAACTTACCTGTTGACATATTTGGATTTCAGAAACTAGAGTCCAGTTATTTTCTCCATCTGTTACCTAAGCAGACTTTGAGACAACGCCTTTTTTGGAAGAATATTTCTCCCCACATTTCTACACATTTAGGCTTAGCTACAAGACATACCCATAGGACCTCTGCTCTTCCACTTCTTTACAAACCACCGAAAAGCACCAAATATCTGATCACTGTTTGTGACAACTGCAGGTGGCAAATTTATAAACAATTTTACATTGTGCCATTTTCATACATCTTGCTTCTAGAGCATGTTTGATTTAGTTTACCCCAAAGTGTTAATTAATACATTAACTAACATGCAGGAACTAACATGTAATTAAGGTAGTGTTATTCATGCAGTAGTCCATATGACTCATGTCGTAGCTAAGTTAGTTCTTCATTAGTTCTTGATTAATACATATCTTAAATCATCATTAGTTCATAGTCAAGTAATTATTAATTCAGGTATTAGTACATGATAATTCATGTACTGTTATTGTAAAGTGTTACCGACATAATGAGCTGCCATGCTATTGTATACGCTGCCTACATAAGTATCTTAAGAAAACAACCTAACTGAAAGAAAACCTCATGATCGACTCAACAAAGACAGCAACTCATATAAATAGCATTCCTCTCATGTTGCTAAGCCAACAACATAAACTCTAATAAGCATACAAACACACTGCACACACAAATATTGGGTAAATAGTCCATTCTCCATACTCAACTAATCACAATATCTCATATAGTTGCATGCATCTCACTATGCAGGTCAACATCACTCCATCAGATATCTTCTTTGGTTTCTCTCAGCCTTGGGGCAAAGATATCCCATTTCTTTTGTCTCATATTGATTTTATGATCTTCTTAGTCAGGAACCTTTTGAGGGTATGAAAGGTCAAAGATCAGTCTTAATAATACATTACCACTCTACATTTCATGCACTGAAAGCAGTCATTTACCATGTCAGTGAACCATGTCAGCCTTCTCCAAATTCAATTGTGCTCTGAATTTTTCATTTTGAAGGTGAAGTGTGTAATTTTTCAATGTTTAAATTTGAATGACATACTAGCATACTACTTTTACTATGTCTGCCTGCTTGGTGATGCCAGCAATGTAGAAATTACACGCTACAAATGCAATCGTCACTTTCAAAATTCAACTAAATTGTTTGTCTAAAGGGTAACATTTTATAATAAAGCTCCATTTATTAACATTGGTTAGCTACATTAGTTTAACTAGGGTTAATTGTAAGATTTACAGAACCTCAGACACTTTCATCTTCTGAGACGGACAATACACACACAGTGCATTAACATACAGACATCTGTCTCCACATCCCACTGAGAGAAAATGCGGGAAAACGCCTCTCTCACATATGCATCAGTTATTTTTCATTCCCTTCCTTCCCCTTACCCATCCTCCCTCCACTTGGTTCACTCAGAATGGTCAATAGTATAATGTTCTACATTATTGCAAGTAATATTTACAGTCATGTTTGGTATCATTTGAATAGTCTCAGGGCGAGTGGTACAATGGTCTCAATTTTACAAAAGTAGACTAAAAGATAATGCAGATCTTAAGAGTTAAGAGATATTTTGATTACTGTAGAGGGTGTTTCATTCCATGCAAATTACCATCTGTCCCAAAAGGTGTCAATTTGGCTTCATCAATACTAATTCAAATTGTTAGTTCCTGTCTCCATTTCGGGGGATGTTTTGTCTTGGGCTGAGCACTTAAGGAAATCTTGCAAGAAGATCGGGGCGATTCTGTAGCCAGAAAGCCCATAGTGTGGTGTGTGTCTTTACACTCCATACTACAGTATGTATTTCAGGTCAGGTATGCATCTTCTACTCTTTGATTTATCTTTGAGAGTTTGATGTTTGTATTGATATGATTTGATATCTTTGAATTGGCTATGTAATTGGCATAATACATATTTATCTGACTATTAATAAATTGTTACATTTGATTTTATTCTGTTTTACTCTGTAATTATTGACTCTAGTAGGGTACGTTGTATCCTTGTTACCGCATTTCCTGCGTCAGGTTAGTAACGGACTAAAATTCAGTTGAGATGGAGCATAGGGCACACCAACTGTATCTTTAGAGATCTGGCTAACACTTGGTATTAGTTCAAGTGTACTTAGATTGTAAGGGCTTATAGGGAATTTCCGTTTAGGTCAACTGGATGTTGTTCGACCCGCCTAAATAGGGTGAGCCTAACCTCTGTTTATAGTAATATTATTCTAGCTAAGTGTACATGTGGAGACCATGGCATGACCATACCAAAGCTACTATCAGAGAAAGTAATGTTGGTCGGCTTATATCTATAGTAGTGGTCATGACCTCTGACTAGAAATAATGCTGCTTTATTCAAGTGTGTACAAATCTATGGGGGCTAATTAAAAGTACTTTTAGAATGAGCAAGCATAGGAGTGGCCATCTAAAGTATTAGCCAATTACCTAACCAAGACTGACGTGAATGTGACCGTAAGATGCGCTAACGGCCGAAGCGATATATTTGAGCGACATGAGCACCCGAATGAACGAGTACAATGATATTAAAGAATAAATATAATAATCTGATGTCTAGATAAATTATCCTATAAATGATCAATAATAATTGACATTCTAACTCAAATGCGAGGTCATAATAAAATGGAGTCAGATTAGATAATAAAATGGAGTCAGATTTGAATTTAACCTAAATTTAATAACTTTGCACACTGAAATGACCGAACATGCAGGAAACATTCATCCACCATTGGATACCTCCGTTGGGCCAATCGTGTGGACCTTACATAATAAATGCCGTAGAAGCATTATTGTTAGTTAATGTTAACTACAACATTAGTTTTTATTGGTTTCCATTAGTTAAAGGGTTAATTCACCCAAAAATGAAAATTAGTCCATAAATTATTCACCCTTAAAGGAACACTCCACTATTTTTGAAAATAGGCTAATTTTTCAACTCCCCTAGAGTTAAACAGTTGAGTTTTACTGTTTTCGAATCCATTCAGCTGATCTCCGGGTCTGGCGGTAGCACTTTTAGCTGTAGCTTAGCATAGATAATTGAATCTGATTAGACCGTTAGCATCTCGCTCAAAAATGACCAAAGAGTTTCGATATTTTTCCTATTTAAAACTTGACTCTTCTGTAGTTACGACGGACAATGAAAAATTGCGATTTTCTAGGCCGATATGGCTAGGAACTATACTCTCATTCCGGCGTAATAATCAAGGAACTTTGCTAGCCATATCGGCAGTGAGCAAGCTAGCTTAAATTGATTATTACGTTTTAAATATGGTTATTTTTCTTACGAAAACACATCGATTCGCTACAGGAGGACTTTGTTCACCCCCCGGAGCTGTGTGAGACACTTTTTATTAAGGATGGGCGCTTTTTATTTAACTTCTTTTGGACTGATGCACTGCAACACCCGCTGAGTGCCATTAAACAGCTTGAAAGATCAAAGACAATTTTTAATATA
>NW_015660497.1:240762-241694 GCF_001515625.1 Sinocyclocheilus rhinocerous | reverse complement strand
GAAGGCCTTTATTCACCCCCCGGAGCCATGTGAGGCACGTTTTATTATGAATGCGCGCGGTTTATTTGACGACTTGTGGACTGTTCAACTGCAACACCCGCTGACTACAATGATAAGAGCTTGGAATAGCCAGGACAATTTTTAATATAACTCCGACTGGATTCGTCTGAAAGAAGAAAGTCATATACACCTAGGATGACTTGAGGGTGCGTAATTTATGGACTAATTTTCATTTTTGGGTGAACTAACCCTTTAATGCACTTTAAAATAACGTGAACAACCATTAACAGTTATATTTTTATTATCTAACAGTAACAACGATAAATAAATGCTGAAAGAAATATATTGCTCATTGTTAATTTATGTTAGCTACCGCATTAACTAATGTTAATTACTGAGACTGTAAAATTATACTGTTTAAAGAATAAATGATTTTTACCAGTCAAATCAAATTAACCTGGGCAAAAGCTGAACAAACCACACAAAGAGTAGGTATATCACAAAATACATGTTAGTACACTATAAAACCCGGTTATAGCTGGTTCTGGACAACTAACAATGTTGTCTGGCTGGTTTTTCTATTCTACAGAAATTATTTTCTGTTTGGACATAATATACAAATATTACAGATTAATATTGTTTATAAAAATATCTGCTGGCTTGTAAAATTACAAACCACACCCCCAAACCCCCGGCAGTATTATTTTAGAGGCAGGCGTGGGTAACCTACAATCTGCAGAATTTATTCCAAATACAGAAGAATCAGGCGGCAGGGCAATTAACTTCTCTTAAAGGGGTCATATGATGCTGCTAAAAAGAACATTATTTTGTGTATTTGGTGTAATGAAATGTGTTTATGCGGTTTAAAGTTAAAAAAACACATTATTTTCCACATACTGTACATTATTGTTTCTCCTCTATGCCCCGCCTTT
>NW_015660497.1:240292-240602 GCF_001515625.1 Sinocyclocheilus rhinocerous | reverse complement strand
ACTCTGAACTTTTATAAAGAATATCTCTTTGGATTTGAGACTTTAGTCTTTGCAACTTTACAGATCTTCTTTATGCACCAAGAGCTTGTAACACTCCAAAGAGAAAGGAAAAATTGAAATCACATCATATGACCCCTTTAAGAACCTCCTCAGAACTTCTGCAGGAGGCTGAGTAAATTGCATATATAAAACAATCCATCTATAGACTTCTATGACAAAAGGTTGGCACTCTTCCCTTCCTACACTTTCTCTCTTCCTCCTTACCTCTCTCTCTCTCTCTCTCTCTCTCTCTCTCTCTCTCTCTCTCTCT
>NW_015660497.1:231433-239962 GCF_001515625.1 Sinocyclocheilus rhinocerous | reverse complement strand
AACAATCTTGTGACTGACAGGCAATGGAGGCGTGTCAGCAGCCGGAGCAGAGGAGGAGGCTCAGAGGAGAGAGAGATAGATGGAGAGAGAGAGAGACAGTGAGGGGGTGGAGCTCGCGAGCAAGACATAGAAAGAGAAAGAGAGTGAGCCAGGGGAAGAAGAATTGTGAAGGAGGAAAGAGAACAAACTGATAGATACTGAGAGAAGAGAACAAAGGACAAGAGTGTGAGCATTTTAGTCATCGAGAAAAAAGAAAAAAAAAACATGATTGTCAGAAAAGTGCGATCGCTGAAAGGCAGAGAGAGAAAAAGTGAGGAGAATGACAATACAGACAGGAACACAATCCAAAAACGACAGGGCAGATTGCTGGAGATGTACACTCTTCTTTTGAGAGTTTGTACGAGTGTGGGTGTTTCTTCCATTACGAGTACATTTCTGTCATGGTTGATTTTTATTAAAACAGATTTCAGCTTTTTCTTTTTGTTATATGAAGGTCACATTCATGGGAACTTTTTTTACAGTGCCTTTTTTTAATTTATCTTTGGTTCTTTTCAAATGCATTTTATGAATGATTGTTTTAACCTTTGCCTCGGACCCAGACTTTCAATCGTAACTGTATGCATTTTATGTGTAGATTGATTCGTTTAACTCTTGCCTCAATCTTAGACTATGGAATTATTTTCTAAAAATATGTAAAAAAAAAAAAAAAAGTTAATCTAAACAAAGAGTGAAATAATCATAAACCACTTCAATACTTATTACAATGACAGCTTCTTTCTTTCAAGATTTCAGCTTGTTCTTTTTGTTATATGAAGGTCACATTCATGGAAACCTTTTAAAATGCCTTCTTTTATTTATTTTTTTTAAAATATTTTTTCAAATGCATTTTATGTATAGAATGATTTGTTTAACCATTGCCTCAGACACGACTTTAAATCTTAAATTTTGAAAATGTATCGTAAAATATATATATAATAAAAAGCATGATAATCTAAAAAAAGAAAAGGAAAAGAAATAATCATACATTTTTTATTAAAATGTTTTTTTTTTTTAAAGACGACTTCCAAAAATGGTAATTTCTACAACAACCACATATTTTGCCCCTAATCAAGTTTTTCCAAAGGTAAGTATACTCGGTTACAAAGAAGATAAATTCAACCATTTTGTTCCAAAAATGGTAAAATGTTATTTTCACCACATAATGTTATCAAATACAACATAATTTGAGATGCTGTAACAATGTACAAATATTTCAGAAAAATGACAGAATTCTCCTGTGATGCCTGTTTCTGTCTCCACTGACAAATTAATTAAACTAGTGAGAGTGTGAAAAGCACGTTTTAGGACAGTTTATTTTCTGAAAGTCTACAGGGCCAAATGTGCCTATAGTTGAAGAAGCACTTGTGTGTGTGAGAGAGAGAGAGAGAATAAGAGGGAGGGGCGAGAGATTGAGAGAGTTTGTGTGAGGTAGAGAGTGTGATGGTGATAGAGCTTTCAGTTCTTTGTGTGTGTGTGTGTGTTTGTGTGCTGGTCAATACTCAGCAGTGTAGCAGCTCTCAGCCGCCCAGCAGGAAAAATCCCATCATTCTCTGCATACCGCACAAATTCCAGCTCGGCTTTCACCTCCTGGCCCCTCTCTCTTCCCCCTTCCCTCTCTCTCTCTCTCTCTCTCTCTCTCTCTCTCTCTCTCTCTCTCTCTCTGCATCCTTGATGTTTCAAAGCATGCCAGGTGGGCTAAATATAGCAGATTCTTTTTCCCTGTTCAGCAGTCTTTGAGACTGGGAAGCTGGCCCTAGATTTAGGGACGGCGAGCTGACAGAGAAGAAAAATATAGTTTAGCAAGCCTGGATTCAATCAACAACTGCACACTATAAATATACCTGTGATTTTCATGTTAATTAATACACTGGTTTCTGGTTCTCACTCAGTGTATGATGTAAATAACTGTAATTACTGTAAACAATATAATTTTAAATTGATCAACCCAAATTTTGTTACATGAACCCATCATACTAACACAATAAACTGAACATAAATCAATGTTCACAGCAAAGGTCTTAAGTTTACAGTGGTGGCTCTAAATAGCAAAAACTTAATTATGTAAAATTAAGTTTTCTAATTCCAAGCCATGCTCTTGCCATAGATTGGTGATTTGCTATCTCTGAATGAAGGGTATTAGTTCAGAAGGAGCGTTGTTGTCTCTTTCCTCCTTTTATCTGGTCTTTAGGGGTTTCACTTTTTTAAATGTCTATTCCTACAACCCCAATAATATTGGCTAATCAGTGGGACTGGCTGAGGTCCCTTTGCTTTGTAGTTTGATTATAATGTTCCTTTCAATGAGTTATATTACTCTCTACAATTCAGCATTCTGCTTTGAATCAATGGACTTGGTTGTTTGATTGTTTGATGTTTGATTGTTGTCTCATAAAAGAAACAACTCTAAAATAGATTGTTACTTTGAAATGGACACAAGCTTAATACTTAATTCACATTTATTATTACTAATTAAGTAATTATTACTTATTATTATTAAGCAAGGTTGCATTAAGCAGATTAAAAGTCACAACCAACATTGATAATAATAGGAAATGTTTCTTGATCAGCAAATCAGCATATTAGAATGATTTATGAAGGATCACGTAAAACTGTAGACTAGAGTAATGGCTTTGCTTTCACAGGAATAAATTACATTTTAAAATATGAATATAGCACCATGGTGACATTTACTGTAGGTGAAGCAAGAAAAAGTCATTAGAGTGAAGTTTCCTGAAAAGGAAACTAAACCTGAAACATTTTGTGACATTGTATGAGCTGTGTTCAATCCTCATTTATTTGCTCTCCAAATATTGACAAGGGTGGCCCATTTTCTGAGCTTAAGTGATTGGTACACTAAACTGAATAACATGCAACAAATCTCTATTCTAACATCAAAGCCACCTTTCATACAACACTGCATTTAGTCCTTGGCAAGAGGAAAAATGCTTAGCAGTGCCTTTTAATACGGTTGCCGAGAAGTGCAAAACAAATCACAATTCTGAAAACAAAATAACAAATTACAAATGCAAATGCAAGTCTAAAAAACAAAATAACAAGTCAGAAAACACAACGACAAATCCGAAAACAAATTAACAAGTCAGAAAACACAACGACAAATCCGAAAACAAATTAACAAGTCAGAAAACACAACGACAAATCCGAAAACAAATTAACAAGTCAGAAAACACAACGACAAATCAGACAAACCGGAAGAGGTAGGTATAGTTTGAGACAGCGCCATTGGTTTGGGATTACTCACCGCTGACTGGACGAGACATCTGTCAATCAACGTATACAGGAAGAACCAGCCGAAGAGCAGCAGAGTCGTGGTAGAAAGTTCGGAGATGGTATTAAAGTAGCTCAGTTTAAATGTATTGTATGAATTGCCCTTACTATGGAATAAAAAAATACGGAGTGTCTATTTACACTTAGTGCAAATAGCCCGCCTTCTTGGCAGTAATTCCGCTCGCCAACGTGTGATTGGGTTAGTCAACACTTTAAAAGTAGCTGTATATTATCAGCTTCAATGGCGCAGATGGTTAGGTGCGTGTCGTTGGCTTTTTGACGCGATCGATCTGGGTTCGATCCCACCTTTTGCCGAACTTTTTTTTCCCTCCCTTTTCAAATCTCGTATTAGCAATGGATTCTATTTTTAGAAATATGCTATTTAAACTAAGTGCAAATACCTATTTACACTATGTTAAAATAGCAGGATTTCTATGTATACTACTTGTTGCAAATAGTGGCAATTATCTGCACTTCAGTATTCCATCCCTACCCTACCCCTAACCCCACCCGATACTTTATTTTCAACTTTTTGATTATTTCCTTAATTTTTACTGAAAATAAATGCCTTCACGATGTGATACGAGATTTGAAAAGGGAGAAAAAAAGGTTCGGCAAAAGGCGGGATCGAACCCGGGTCGATCGCGTCAAAAAGCAGATGACACGCGCTTATCCATCTGCGCCACTGGAGCTAATAATATATAGTTGCTTTTAAAGTGTTGACTAACCCAATCACACGTTGGAGAAGTGTTTTCTGACTTGTTATAATGTTTTCTGAATTGTTGTTGTGTTTTCTGAATTGTTATTTTGTTTTTTAGACTTGCATTTGCATTTGTAATTTGTTATTTTGTTTTCAGAATTGTGATTTGTTTTGCACTTCTCTGCCACCGTACTTTTACAATAAGGCAGTCATTTTCAATAACATTAAAATCATGTTCCAGCCTCTTTTTCCCAGTACAGACTGAGAGCAGTGGAAGAACACGTCAGTCGAGACAATAAAATGAAAGATATTGTCCCCCGAAGCCCTTTTAGCACCTTGTGACAAAGTGACCCTTTTTAAATATATGTGGAAAAAACAAAGTGTTCGGCCGCCAGTTGATCGTGGTCTTTAAATGGACTGAGGGGAGTGCTTCAGTCACCGCTGTCAGGAGCTGACGACAGGCTTTCGCCAATTTTTCTTTCCATTAATGAACAGAATAGAGGAGGACTGAGTATAAAAAAATAGTGTTTCCACTGCTTCTCTTTTTTTCTTTCTTTTCAATATTCTGTGCTTCAAATGTCTTAAGATGGCCAGATATCTCTTGCTTCTTTATAGCCTAATTATTATTTTTTTTCAAGAACTGTCCAGGTTAAAATCGTAGTCCCAGATTTTCAGTGGGTCACAAGGGTATGATGAAAAGTGTCTACCTAATGTGCAAACGTCCATAAATCATATCAGATAAACCAATTTGAGATCCTGGAGGAGGGAAGAGAAAGCGACTGTCAATCTTGCTAATGTGAGGGAATTTTACCGGTCGGATGAGTCTCTGAACATGTTTTTCTCACACTGGAGATTCCGAGCTTCATCTGTGATGTCATTTGACTGAGGATTCAATAAGACGTGGGCTTCAAAAACAGCAACACGTAAAGGCTCCCAAATGCCCCAGTGATGCAATGAAGGGGCGAGTATATATGTGTGTGTTTACCTTCAGTATGATGAAATCAGATCATTACTCTAATGATCAGAGTAAGAAGAGATTGTGTAATATTATAAATCCCTCTAATGGTTAAAAGTTTAACCTGGAATACGGATGCAATCCTTCCAGTGGTCCTACTGGGGAAAAGGGGGAGGATGATTATGGATATCTTTAGAATCTGAAGGAGGAATACTTTCATCTGCAATGATCTGAGGAAACAAATTACTCATTCACAGACTCTAAATGATGTGTAATTTTGTATTGTGTATACTTTTCAATTCTAAATTTAAATCTAAATCTAAAAACATACTGGTAAAAAATGTATAGCCTGAATGCACTGTCAGTTGCTTTGGAAGCATCTGCTAAGTGCATAAATTATTATTATTAATAAATTTACAGTACAGTTTTTTTATATATATGCAATTTTCAATACTGAGCAACATCTATGTAACATAACAAATGTGGAATGCAACATATAGATATTTTCAAAGGGGTTTTTTGGCATGATGTGAATAGGATGACCTTTCTCAAGTTGCAACGCTGAGAAAAAAAAAAGTGTGATATTACTCCTTTTGCCTTCCAAGTCTGTGAGCAGCTTCTAGACCAGGGATCCTCAAATCTGGCCCACGAGATCCACTTTCCTGCAGAGTTTAGCTCTAACCCTAATCAAACACACCTGAGCATGCTAATCAATGTCTTCAGGATCATTAGAACATCACAGGTAGGTGAGTTTGATCAGGGTTGGAGCTAAACTCTGCAGCGCATTGGCCCTCCAGGGCAAGATTTGAGGAACCCTGTTCTAGACGTTCAACTTCATGAAGACAAGCTGATTCAGAAATACTGGATTCAGCATGACATTAACTGACAATGTAACCAGAGTGATCTAGCAGTTCCAGTTGCTTCTAGAAAGGCAGACATTTTACTATAGACTATGCTGACCCAAAGTATATGCAGTGTTTATGTTTGAATTGGACTACAAAATTTGCATGTCATCCAAATAAAGAAAATGGGTCTGAAAATGCATTAAGGAATGAAAGAATTAAGAATTTTCCCCAATATTCATTGCTTTGAATATTGAAAAAAAAAAAAAATCATTATTCAATCCATTACGGAACCAGAATCATTCAAAACAATCAGAATCTTTAAATTCCGTATGATTCCATCTCTAGTAAATGGCCAGTCAGAGGACTGATGAGGGTTTTACACCACTAATATTTATCTTAAATACAAAAATATTGATATTAATCAAAACATGAAATCATGTCACTCACACAGTCCTTAATCTTGATCTCAAAATCTAATAAATTAGAGCAAAATTTTTTTGATTAGGTGCTACGAGAATGTTCTGATTCGACCAGATGTGGTACTTGGCTTGAGGACTTTGAGAACCAATGGAGTTCCTGCACAAATATTGAAATATTACACACTCACCCAAGACAGAATCTGTAGTCTAGACAACCTGTAACAATGTTGCTCTCTTTGCTGCCGAGGACATTGTTTGTTGCCAGGGATGTTTGATTGTCACCCCTAGTGTGAATCAATGGTGGTTTTATTTATAAGAACCTGTGTTGAAATGTAGGACAAAACTTGTTTGCAGAGAACAAAACCTTTGAAAATAAGGTGTATGTATGATGGCAAAAAAGCAGAAAAAAAAACAGTTTGAAAACAAAATGCAGTATAAAAATGACTGTTAAAAAGGTTGTTACAAAAAATTACAAAATGGATTCCAAAAATATAATATAATATAATGTAGTGTAATGTAATGTAATACAATACTGAACTGTCTTTTCAAACATCCTTGGAGACAGAATAGTTGCCCTAATTGAAGAATCACCGACTAATGAGATCATGCTGAGCACAAACACACACTAGAGATAGTCATGGAACAGAGAGAATGGAATGCTATGAAAATACAAACCGAAGCACACACACAAAGTCTGAGTCCAAGACATACTGATGGAGAGGCAATCTGGTGACGTCATAATCTCTGTGCAAGACAGTCATGCATGGAAATGCACACTCTCTCTCACACACACACAACTACCCAAACAGATACACACCCACACAAACGCACTGAATCTGGGATGCTAGTCATTCATCAGCTTTTACAGTCTCACAACACTTTCCATGGGTTTTTTCACAGTAGCAAATTTTTTGCATTATATGCAATAAAAAATTGTTATTTTAAGACACTGTGACAACAGGGTAAACAAATAAATCCCTTAACACCACAGTCATAAATGGTTGTTTTTTTCAATACACATCTTGGCTTGTGTTGGAACACTGGCTTGTGTGGGTCCCACTGGACTTCCTCAATCTTCTTCAACAGCTCCTGATGCTAAACAGACGTCCCAGTGGTACACGCAACGGAACTAGAACAAGCCTAAACCTCCAAAAATACACTTCCTGAATGTTCAATTCGAATTTCATTTTCTGAAATATCAGGATGCTCAAACTACAGCAGGTGGTCTGCGGGCTTGTACAGAAAGCCTTGTACATGTAACAGGAAGACAACAGCAGGATGTTATAAAGTGTTCTGCCTACCATTTTTCCTACTTTAATGGTTAGTTCACTCAAAACTGACAATTCTGTCATCATTATTTATAGCAGTTTCTGCAGCTTCTTCCATTTTTTGAATGATTCATTCTTTTAAGCAAAGAAAAATGCAATTACAACATTCATTATGTGTGTCTAGATCAGCAGGACATCATGTTCACATCTTTGTACATGCAGACCACTTGCTGGCATTGTACCATGCTGATATTTCAAGAGAACGATTTAAAAATGTTGTTTCATATTGCTTCATCCACAGACCAACCTCAGGACAGACATTTAACTCACAACAAACAATACTGTCATAAGGGAAAATAAAGAACAATCACTGAAGCTTGTTTTAAATGGTGAGGATTTAGAGTACAAAATGTGCCTGGAGCTCATATGGAGCGCAACTGATAGCTATTGAAAACTGTTTGTAATTTGTGTTATCTAGCTGTAACAGATGTTCAAGCATCTGGATGTTAAAATCTGTTCACCTGACCTGGCACAGTCTTCTTTTGGTTAAATGAATACAGAGAAAAAATAAGAATATTAATATTATACACAAAATAGTACATACTTAAAGTGAGGATTCCTCCACTGGCCAATCTAATATAACTGAATTGTATTACAAGCAAATATTGTCCTGGTTAAGTCCCATTAGCCCCTGCTGGTAGATGTCATAACTACACCATTCTATCAACAAAAAGCATCTTTCTCCATTGATGGCCATTCAAAAGTAAGCATGTACTCTGATGAAATAAATTGTTTTGTTGGGGTCAGTTTGATCCACACTCTACGTTTTCACTGCTCGAAATACTGGTTCAACTATTTATTTTTTCGTGAAATCTTGTGAATATTTTTCATTTAGGGTCATAAATATGCATGCAAAGTTTTAAAAACCTTTATTGTAACTTGTCAAAGACTAAAATATAAAATACATTAGAACTTATGAAATTACCCAGGGAAAATTTACTATTTATGTATATCTATTTGA
>NW_015660497.1:208808-231222 GCF_001515625.1 Sinocyclocheilus rhinocerous | reverse complement strand
ATAAAAATAACATATCAATAGAAATGAGGTATGGATATAACACAATATTGATATAACGCAATAAAAATAGATGAAGGATGGAGATGAATTTAGTGTTGACTAGCTACAATAAAAGTTATATATAGACTATACAGAACTTTTTGTTTCACCTTTGGTACAACAGAAAATACCAAACCTTTATTTTTAAGTGCAGATTTCAAATTGCATACCTCTGTAGTCCTGCACCAGCCAAGTAATTGCTACTGACTGACATAAATGAGAACATGTAGCTTTCTCCAGGTATTATGGACCTCCTCAGCTCTCCCTCATCTCTGCCTTCAGTGTTCTTCCTTCACTCTTGTTCCACATATACTGAAGAGTGAATCTGTATAAGTGGTTGCAGAGTGTATTGTGCTCAGCCGCTCATTCATTCCCTCACCATATTTGCCGTAATCTATTTATCGCCCAGTGCAGAGTCACGACGTGCTCTCTAGTGAGTCTACATTAGAAGTGAGAGTTGAGGCATGAAGAGATTTACATGTTAAATGTCACTTCCTGTGAATATTTTTCATTTAGGGTCATAAATATGCATGCAAAGTTTTAAAAACCTTTATTGTAACTTGTCAAAGACTAAAATATAAAATACATTAGAACTTATGAAATTACCCAGGGAAAATTTACTATTTATGTATATCTATTTGAGATTTACAGTAAAAAAAAAAAAAAAAACTGTTTGTTTGTTAGTTTTTTGAACCTCAAATACTAGACTGTTGCAGCACTGAAAAGAAGTGTGAGAAACCCAATTTTACTCTTGCAAGGAACAAAACATATATAAGAAAAGGGAAGAGGAAATACAAATAGCAATAAATATTACTTACTGTAAGTACAAATAATGTTAGATAACATCTCTCTGTGCAAATAGTCACGCTCATTCATTCCCTCACCATATTTGCCGTAATCTATTTATCGCCCAGTGCAGAGTCACGACGTGCTCTCTAGTGAGTCTACATTAGAAGTGAGAGTTGAGGCATGAAGAGATTTACATGTTAAATGTCACTTCCTTGGTAAACGTTTTTATGGGAATGTGTATGCAGCACGCTGTGTGTCATTAGTTCCCTGCCGTGACGGATGATATTCTCTCTAGATTTTATTCTGTTTTCCCTCCAACTGCAGAGTGAATACACAACATACCCAATAATGTGTGGACAACCTACTTCAGCTACATGCTTTACTGGCACCCACATAAAATCAAACAAACGTTCAGGTTTAATTTTTAGCTATTCTCTGAATTATGAATGCGTTCCGAAAAGAATGCGATATCTGACTCCGCCCACATGCTCATTAGATTCTCATTTCTCACCTTAAAGCAAATTTTTGGCTTGTAAACACGCTTATTTTTCCAGTAATTACAGATTTTACACCCCAGTAAAGAGTTTTTTTATGACTTCACTGTTTTGGCCATTACAATTGTTTAGTCCTCTGAGGAACCATCTTGTGGTTACTATGGTTCTTGGCTAAGTTTCACAATCAAAGGCAATAGCTTTTTAAAAATCGAACCTCAAACTTGAATATTCATCATATGCATATGCATAGCAAATCCAAGTTGCTAGTGCGCTTGCAGGTGTAAAATTGTTGAGTAATTCAGTGGAGACAGAGAAGGCTAAATCTTTCACGTAGCACAGAATCACAACAAGGTTTCTGAGTGGCAGGTTTGAAATGGAAATGAGTTTGGATCAGTGTTTAACTTAAACGCCTCTTTCTGACAGTACTAACTTTTAAACAGCTGTAATATCAGTTTCTTAAACTGCTGAGGACGTGTCAGCAAGTGTGAATAATACATCACACACACAAAGAGACAGACTTTTAAAAAAATTAGATTGGATCATTTTTGATCCCAATCTGTCATGTGTCACTCAAGATAGGCACAAAGCTCCCTGTGAAACCTCTAAGGTCATTCAGAATTCATCACTCTCGTAGTTTTGACACTGGAATATGCTTTCATTCACTCATTACGGTAAAATGAATGTCAAAGATGAATCTATAGCTCTCGTCTAATAACCAAAGATTCAGTGGTGCCAAATATCCCCATAAAACTCTACAGCTTACAATACAAATATTGTATTATACATGTATGAATGTACATGGTACATGGATGAACAAGTTAAAAACAACAACAATGACAAAAATCATAGATATCATAAACAAATAATGTGCCCTGTCAGAACAGACCCTAAGTCTACCTCTACCTTAAAAGGTAAGTGAAAGTTCAATGATGTTCAGTGAAAAACTATATTGACTTCAAAAGCATAATGCTTTGAAATTAAAAACAAACAAACAAACAATGTTATTATTATAAACAATTAATACAATTATTAGTATTATGTTTATACATTATTATAGAATGCAATATAAAATTGTGTATTTTACATATTCCTTTAATAATATAATTAATAACTAAAAACCTGAGAACTTTCATCCTGTTCTTCTCCAGTTTCTTCTCCCACACAAACATTTTGAACTTCCCATGAGCTGAGTAATTGTCTTTTTCTAGAAGTCCTAATAGAAGACATAATTTATAAGTAACAAACTCTTGTGCATTACACTGACGCCCATTAATTTCCATTAAAAAAAAAAATGACATTGCAGGTTTCTTTTGACTTCCAAAAAGTGCCTAAAGCCAGAAAGTACATCTGAAGCAGTCAAGTGGGAAATAACATTAATATCATGCATAATTAGATATGGGATATAAAGGTTCTTTGTTAGATGATTTGCTGTAAATGATTATTAAGAAATAGTATGACATACGCTTTGAAGGCATGTTATTATAGGAATCAACAAACTTTGTTTACATTAAACATTATGATGGGTTGGGTGTTTGAAAGCCTTTTTATGTCTGTTGAGTAAATAAAAGTACACTGCGTGCTAAACTTCTTTCTAGATGTTTACTGTTGTTGGCTTAAGGAAATAGTTTCCAATCCTCAAGCAGCACCCTTGTTTTATGTAAATTAACATAATACCAATCATTGTGTCTTGCAATAGAACCAAAATAAGAACCAGTGGGGCAAAAAAATGAAGTTATGCAAAAAGGTAGCTTTTAACCCTGTTCTTTATACAGACATTTGCCTGACATTTAAAGTCTCGGAATTCAGTGCGAGAAATCAGTGCAGTAATTAAAAATGAACTGATTTGCAATGGAACTGTCTGAAAAAGCATCAGTTGGAACTGTACACTTTTATTCAGCAAGGACATATTTATTCAAACTGACAGCAAATACATTTATAATGTTGAAAGTATTTATTTTTCAAATAATTTCTGCCCTTTTGAACTTTTTGTTCACATTTTCTACAAATATATTAACCAGCACAATTTTCAACATTGATAAGAAGAAATGTTTCCTGAGCACCAAATCAGTATATTAGAATGACATCTGAAGGATCATGTGACACTGAAGACTGCAGTAATGCCTTTGCATCACAGGAATAGATTACATTTTAAAATATATTAAAAATGAAAACAGTTCTTTTAAATTGTAATATATATATAGAGAGAGAAATAGAGTTGCTTGGGATTTTCATGCGGGTGTCAAGGGCTTTAGTATATGTGTATTTGCAAGCAGATGGCATTCTGCATTTGGCAGAAGTCATTGGGCACAGTTATCTGACAGGGTTAAAAGAACTGGAAGTTCGTTGGTTATTTGTCAAAGTAAAACAGGTGTGGAGAGCTAAGCAGTGACCCACAGTAAAGTCAATACAATGCTGGCATTTATCATTGGAAAGCCAGATAACAGCTATTGACGTGACTGTGTAAGACTGCTACTCAGCCTGCTTTGGAGAAGGTAATGGTTAGTTCAGGTAAGGTAATAAATCCAATTTTATTGAACTGAGCACATATAATTATGTAAGCAAGGAGGTCAGCCGATTTTTTTTTTCTTTAGTTGTTAATGAATGCTGAAGAGCCTGAAAAGGAAGCTTTTGTTACCGTTATCTCTAGCAGTCAATGTTAATGAAGTCTTTCACAGGTAGCCTACTTGGGTCCAGAGTGTCAGGGCTTTTCAGGAACACTGTTTAGATTATTTGAGCAAATAATATTAGAGGAGATGTACTGTAGATAGGAATTAAAGCAATCCTGTTGAGAGAAGAATTGCTAAGCAACAATTTCCTTGCCGTGACATTGTCTTTCACAGAAACATTATAGTCAAGAAAGCAGGAGTGTGTAAACAGAACTCAGAACTGAGATCTCATCCTCTACGCAAAACGGCTACATGGAAGAGTGGATGCTATATGCATAAGTGAAGAGGCTTTACTGATACGCTTTTTATGGAAATACTCATGAAAAGAGGTTAAAATTAACATTTGATTGCATAACTTGATAGGAGAGATTCTATCAGCACTATAGTACACTAGAAAGAAGGTTTGACCTTTACAGAGTATTTGTCTGTTGGGAAAACAGTGCTTGGGTGTTTAACAGATGGTGTACTTTTCTAGTTTTCCATTAGATTGAACTGAGGAAGTAAGTACATGCTGATGTAACTGAACATATGAGATCAGTCTGCAGTGCAGTGTTCATGTTTTTTACTTCTGCTTCTTGAAGCTAGAATCAAAGAGTGTGCAATTGTTTTCATACATCCAAAGGACACCTAATTTCAAATTGTTATTCATCACGGCTATTTTTGATTGGATAGTGTTAGACTGATGACGGGATGCTCGTGCTTGTACCGAGTACAGCAAAAGAACAATGACTGTAACCCACAACATAACAGAAATAACAAAAAGTAATCATCTTAAAATTCAGAAAACAGTATCACTTGATAGCATTACCAAACAACAGCAGAAATCCAAAACGCTATATAAAGGAGCTCAAAATAAATGCTTTTTTTTTTTTTTTTTTTAAAAGAGGCAGTGAAACACAGAACTGGTTGGGTAACAACTGAAAATTAAAAACAGATTTTTATTTAGCGTAATCACTAACATGTTCACAAGAGGCAAGATCCTATGGTCAAGGCTAATGGTGCTACACACAATGGTAGTTGTTCACATGCCTTTTAAAGGGCATACATAAATGGCAAGGAAAAGAAGACCAAAACCATTTAAATTCATTCAGCTCACCCAGGGGCGTCAAGCACTTTTTCATAGTTTTTTTTTTTTTTTTTTTTTTTTTTTTTTTTTTTTGGGGGGTCCACAAGGGAGGGGGGGGGTGGGGGGGGTATGCGCTGGGGCGGGTGCTCGTCATTCTTGTCATGTGACACACAGCAATATATAAGTATAATTGATATAGGCTTATGTTTTATTTTTTTTTCCTTTTTATTCGAAATATTCCCAAACGTGTTAACTATATCATGAAATATCTCGATTCTCAAATATGTGTAAGTAAATGCATTTTTCACCTTTATAGATTATGTTAGTTGGTCTATAATGGGCGATGGGCAAAATAGCCTAATCTATTAACTACGTGTAAAAACCCATCTTTTTACTCAAGCTACCAGATATGGGTGTCATGCCATAAAATATTTTTAATACGACATAATTATAACACTTTCATTGTAATAATTTCAATAAATCAAAGAACATTTACATTATCAAAGAACATTTTAAGCACTCTCAAAAAGCTCATTATAATCACTGAAGCTGTTTACAGTGTGAAATGTATATCCTACTTATCGTATGCACATCTGCACTTTGCTGTTTCTGATGAGAGAATTCATCAGAGAGCAGAATTCCTTCAGCGAGAAAGTGAACAAAACTATTGCTCATGTAAAAGTACACTGTAATAAGGACACCATAAAATAAAGTGTAACTGATTAATTTAGATATTAAAGGTAGAGCATTTCAGAAATGCTAGCAATAAGATTGAAAGCACAAGATCCCACCATCAGGGTATGCGAAAGTATATTGACAGGCAGATAGCCTAGTCCTCGGACTGAGAGATATGATTAAACAAACGGTTTTTTTTATTTTTTATCTTATTCCCTTCCACAGAATATATAAATATAAATAAATACATTTAGACCACTTGGTGATTGCTATTGGGATGTGAAGAGACTTTCAACCATCATAACAAAAAATGTTTTTGAACCAAATCACCTACCCTGCCTTTTAGAGAATGTATGCATGAGTGCAATGTGACGAATCAACAAAATACACTTACATTCAAGATACAATCTAACTAAGCGTTTGAGAGAGGCGGGCCATATAGGACCTACAATAATGTACAGTATTTGAAAAATAATGTGTTTTTTGAACATTAAAGCATGTCAACATATTCTGTTACACCAAATACACAAAATAATGATCTTTAAAAAAGCATCATATCACCCCTTTAATGTCTTATGCAGTGTTGCTTCTCAGGCCAATGTATATTGTTTCAAGAGCTAATTAAATACTCAGACGTCATTTTTTGCAGCATGTGCATGTACGCTCTCTTAACTAAGGCAGGACCTCCATTTTAAACATTGCAATGACTCTATCAATAAGCAACTGGCTCTTTTAAGTGTAAGTCGGGACTATATGGCTGCCATATTGAGCAATGCAATTTTTCATATTTGTGTATGTATGAGTGGATCGTCTCCGCAGTTAACAGTCTCTGATTAAACAGACCACTTAAATTTTACAGAAAACATCCTTCATCTCTCAGGCAATGAGGCCATATCAGAGATTATGTTCAGAGATCATGCAGTGGAGGTCTCAGCAAAATGGTTGTGCACACAAGACACTTAATCAAACAAATGAGTCCTTGGTTAGTGGCAGGCACGTACACACATAGGTTGTGCTCAGTGCTCAGATCACTCCTTTTTTTCCAAAGGCTGCCCGCATGTGAAGTTATTTTCATAAATCATGAGCTGCTCGGGATGCACCGCTGTTCACGTCAGTGTTCAATCAGGCAAGTAATGCTGTTCCAGTTTGGAATTTGACAGCCCCCAAGGGCAACTTTTGACACCTGTCAACATTTACAATGAACCATTATTGCATCACAATTAGCATTCAATATTCAAGCATCGTTTGCGAAGACTCGATTCCGGACTCATGAATCACTGTTGCAATTAATGTTATTAGACAATCAAACAACTTCTTTATGCTGTAGCGTAATGACTAGAGACAAAATGGCAGGCCTTGGGAAATCTCTCCACCATCGTGATTACGGCGTTTTGATGGAGACACCTCAGTGACAAAATCCATCAAGATGAAAGACCAAGGAAAAAGCGACAACAAAAGTAATTAGCCATCATGAGGAGCAGACCCAGCAACACAATATAGGCACTTTGTTGGGACAAAGAGTCAGCCTGGAGAGCCAGGTTTCTGCCGTTGTGCCCTGTTGATTGTGGACTCAAAGCCTCATCTGATGGGTGAAACCAATTTAGACCTCAAGATAATTGGCTATGCTTTCTCCTCCATCTACTTTAAAGCAACACTATGTAAATTTTGGCACTCTAGCGGTTAATAAACAGAACTGCACACATCCCGCGGAAGAACATTCCAACCGGAGCTACTTCTCTAAGTTTATGTCTATGGCAATTCACGCAGGTATGTGTTACTCCGCAGCGGTGATGACCCGATCAGGCCACAATAGTCCAAATATAAGTACTTATTATAAGTGTACCGTAGTGATTCGGAATAAGACAAAAACGTGGTTTGGAAGATAAATTCATGATGTACTCGCTCATTATATACATTTTGCAAATTTTGAACATAGAAAAAGTTACATAGTGCTGCTTTAACAGTCTGAAAGATTTTTAACTGCATGGGGAGGAGTGTCTGGTTTACTTTTTTTTAAATAATTTCCAGAATATCTTAATTTAATCTTAAATTATATGTAAATATACAGTTGTGCTCATAAGTTTATTTATATTTAGTACTGTCCTGAATAAGCTATTTAACAAAACAGATGTTTATATATACTCCACAAGAAAAAAATTATAGCTGAATTTATAAAAATGACCCCGTTCAAAGGTTTACATACCCTTGAATCTTGTGTCGTTTCCTGGATGATCCACGACTGTTTTTCTGTTTTGTGACAGTTCTTCATGAGTCCTGTGTTGGTCCGGAGCAGTTCAACTGCCTGCTGTTCTTCAGAAAAATCACCCAGCTCCTGCACATTCTTTGGTTTTCCAGCATCTTCTGCATTATTGAACCTTTTCCAAAAGTGACTGTATGATTTTGAGATCCATCTTTCGTTTGAACCTTCTGTAATAGTTGCATATGAGTCCCTCAGTTGTCCTCAGTGTGAAAAGCTGGATCTCAAAATCATACAGTCACTTTTGGAAAAGGTTCAAATATGCAGAAGATGCTGGAAAACCAAAGAATGTGCAGGAGCTGGGGGATTTTTCTGAAGAACAGCAGGCAGTTGAACTGCTCAGGACCAACACAGGACTCATGAAGAACTGTCACAAAACAGAAAAACAGTTGTGGATCATCCAGGAAATGACACAAAGTATTAAGATTCAAGGGTATGTAAACTTTTGAATGGGGTCATTTTTATAAATTCAGTTATTATTTTTTTCTTGTGGAGTATATATAAACATCTGTTTTGTGAAATAGCTTATTCAGGACAGTACTAAATAAAAAATAACATGCAATTTTCATGAGCTCTTATTTTGTTAAAATTATTAGCATATTCTGCAAGGGGTATGTAAACTTATGAGCACAACTGTATATACTGCCATTCAAAATTTTGGGATCAGTAATTTCTTTCTTTCTTTTTTTTTTTGAAAGAAATTAATACTTTTATCCAGCAAGAATGTGTTCAGTTGTTAAACTGATAGTCAAGACTGAGCGGTTTGCTGATGTCAACGTTGTGGATCGAGTGGCCCATGGTGGCGGTGGGATTATGGTATGGGCAGGAAATGTTTGAAATCAAGCGGTTTCATAACTACAGCTGAAATATCAGAGGAAATGTCTTAGCTAATATAGGATGTTATGGAATATTGTGCTGGGCAATGGTGGTGGTGGGGGGGGTGCGTAAAGTCAAATAGGCTAAGAACCACTGGTCCGAGGGGACACACATTTCAAGTACTCATATTGCCTTTCTGGTAGCTGTTGGACACTGGAGAGTATAGGTTTGATGAAACGCCTTGAGAATTTGTGGTGTAACTTAATTTATGAGATACACAATAGAATATATTTATCTAATTAACATAAAATCCATACTAGGGCCATTACAAGCCTAACTGCATCTAATTCAGAGCTGAACAGATATACTGTACACACTGCATTTGCTATTGTAAGAGGAACAATTGTCATAGCTTCAACAGTTGTTAATCCTGCAAGACCAAAATTAATCATCATTAGCACTACACATCCATATCTACGAAGAACAAGCAGTATCTGCCTCTGAGGGTGATTTCCTATAACTGGGACACTCAAACTTAAAACTCAAAAATTACATCTAATATTCACTTGCGCTCTTAAATATTGCGTATATTACAATCAAAACGCTTTCTTTTGTTTTCTACAACTAAGCAAGGTACGTCCATCATTCATCACTAAAACTCCCACTTCACTGAAGAATCTACTTTGCATATTTGACTGTACTATCGCTCTCTTCCTCAGTAAACCTGCATTGTCTCGTAATGCCCCAGTATAACTTGAAAGCATCCTTTCCCATCTTTGTTTAATATCCCTTTCTTTGTACCATCTAAAAGGATCAAGCAATTTGCTCACCTGGTGTCTCCTTGAGAACCCACTGATTGCGACAGCATTTTCAAAACATCTTAGTTTTTTTTTTTCCAAAAATGCCTTTCTCTGTGAAAGATCAAGCAAAGATTTTCCTCACCTGCTGTCTTCTTGATAGTCATAGCAAGCGATTGATTCCAGCATCACTTTCAAAACAGATAATAAATAATAATAATTATTATAATAATAATAATAAATAACTGAAGGAATTTAAAAGACAGGAGTGTGAGGTTTTTCCAAACTCGCACCTATGCATGCAATAACTGGTTGTATACAATTCTCAAAGTAACACTGTAAAAAAAAAAAACGTAATGACAGCAACCAGCATTGTTATCATAAACTAACAGATGCATTGGCATCAAATCGTTTATCTCCTTTGCAAAGGTCTATTTTCTATCTGGATCCAGGGCACATTATTTTCTCTCATCTTAAGGGAAGTATAAAGGCAGACAATAGAGACAGAACACGTTGAAGCACAGAGTACTTAATCTGACACACTCACACTCAGGAGGCCAGAACAAGATCCAATGCAACACGATTTGTGTCACAGAACACAAAGCAGACACTTAGAGACAGAGGCGAGTTAAATTGCAGACAAATACAAGTGTAGTTACTAACTGCAGTGTGTATTTCCCTGCACCGTTTACATTTTAAACACCCGATCTGCAAAAGGAATTATGCAAAACAGGCTGAAAATATGGCCAAAAATCTATGAGGAACAAAATTTGCATTGCACAAATTGGGATTAGGCATCCCACGATTTATAGCAACCAGCCAAAAGCAAAAGTTTCACAACTTTGCAGTCTAAGTAGACATGCACTAATATTAAAATTATGGCCAATCCTGACAAGATGACAATTATTAGTAATGCACCAAAATGTTGGCAACCAAAGAATGAATCTTCGGTTTCAGCCAAAATCATTGACAGAACTTCTCCGATGACACATTTTGCCTGTCATTGTCTATTTTGTGCACACAATGTGGGTAAGCTACAACAGGTAAACATGTCAGGAGGAGTGTGGACTCATTTCACCATGACCAAAAATGATGCTAAATTAGAAATACGGAAAGTTTGACTGAAATATAGAGATGCAGAATGTTGCCGAAGAACTTCACTAAGACTGGTTTAATTTATGACCTGAGAACACAACACCCTGAAGAGTTTAATTATTCCAATTTAATTACAGAAACTCGGTTTTGGTCTTTGGCTAAATTAAAATGTTTATTTTGGTTTAAGCATTTATATAAGTAAGTATAAGTAAGTATATAAAAGATACATATTTATTTAGACAAAATAAAATATTAATCCAGACATTTACCAAGTATTGAGTGCATGTACAGTAAATGAACATACTTTCCAGAAGGCCAACAATTCACTAAAAATGATGTGAATGATGTGAACTTATGAAGTATTCTAATTTGTTGAGATAGTGAATTGGTGGGTTTTTGTTAAATGTGAGCCAAAATCATCACAATTAAAAGAACCAAAGACTTAAACTACTTCAGTCTGTGTGCACTGAATTTATTTAATACACGAGTTTCACAATTTGAGTTGAATTACTGAAATAAATGAACTTTTCCACGACATTCTAATTTATTGAGATGCACCTATATATATATATATATATATATAACAAAATAAATAAGTAATCATTTGGATTTAAGCTTCAAAATTTATTACTGAATGAAAAAAAAAGATATGCTGTTGATTACATTTAAAAGTAATAATAGTATAATTTGTAGAGTCTTAAAGTTTAAACAGAATGAGCATTAAATGACAGCAAAGGTAAATCTAAATAAGAGCCTTTGATTTTAAACAACAGCAACAACAATCAAATATTTCATTCTGTAATATTAGGCAGTTTTGATGTATATGCTGTTTAATGGACACATTATTTTATATATGCATCTGCCTACATATGCTATTGCTTGTTTCTGCTTCTTCTTTGCCTGTGTTTTGATCTGGAGATTCTAGAGGACCTACAATAATGTACAGTATTTGAAAAATAATATGTTTTTTGAACATTAAAGCATGTCAACATATTCTGTTACACCAAATACACAAAATAATGATCTTTAAAAAAGCATCATATGACCCCTTTAAAGAAAAAGTGTAATAGCGCCCTCTACAGTGAAAGTTCTGTCAATGGCAGGGAAGCGTTGTCTCATAAATGACGGAAAATTCCATCAGTGGTGGAAAATAGTTAAAGAATAGATAACTTTGAAGAACTTTGAACATTCTTTAACATTACTGGAAGAATGTGTGTTCATACCTTTGAGAGAACATTGCCAGAACATTAGCCAAAGTTCTGAGAATTCCCTATTAGCATGGTGTGTTCAGGCAGACTGAAATAAGAATTTGATTTAGCTGTCAAACTTACTTAGTGGACCTCTCACAAGCAGTTCTATGCGGTAAAAATCTATTTGCTTTATTTAACAAATGGCATCTATATTCATACTATCGTCATGTATTTTGTATTTTAATTATGTATTCTGTATAATTTTTAGTGGGGTTATTATTCTAGTGGAATTATTGCCAGGAGTTTTTATCAGTCCTGAGTAAACAGACTGACTAGCACTAGCTTGTGCAAATGTGTCCAAGCCCACAAAAAAACGTGTTCGAGTTGCTCAAGGCTACCGGATCCATCAGGTGGAGTGAGCTGGCAGGACTTGTCGTAAAACTGTCGAAAGATCCACTCTCCTTCCATCACCTAATAAACCTATGAAGCAACATGTAGCGCACAGCTCTGCTATTCCATAGCATAGCATGCTAACCAGAAGCGAGTGCCAGAAAGTCATAATGAAGTGAGTGGATGAAAAAGAATGCTGATGACTCTGTCCCCAGTCGCGGTACATCACCGCGACTGGGCGTCTCACCAAGATGACCTGGACATGTCTTGTCTTGGTACGCTCTAAGGGTTTAATTCACCCGTCCAGCAGGCGTGTATGAATGAATGAGCGTGTCTGTGTCTTTGCATCTTTCTCTGTCTTTTTTCCCCCCTCTCCTCTCGTTCTGGTCTGGCCTGTGTAAATTAACCAGCCAGCATGGTGGAGCTGCGTGACAGCGCTCAGGAACACTGGTGCGATGTTACAAATTGCAAAATCAATGGTGCCAACCTGGTCACCCCCATCTGTCCATCATCTTCTGACAAGATGAATTCACCTGCACTCTGACAATTACCTGCTGGCGGCTATGTGGGGCTGGGGTGCTGCTAGGCTGGAGGGGACCCGGGGTTTATTGGAAGATTACATCCCATATATTTCTGTCAAGTATAAGAGTGCTACAGACATGTGGTATTTGATGGGACTTGTTGTAAGTAGGGAAGCATGATAGTAGTACTGTACCGATATTGGTCATTATTGGCTGATATTACATTTTTAAATTAGATTTAAAGTTGACATGAAATGGAAAATCATCCTTTGATTTCTAAAAGTATATAACAGTATGCTATAATAGTTTTCTAGGTAACACTTTAGTTATACCTCATTCATGGAATGTTTTTCCAAAGCATTTCAGTAGGACATTCTAACATTTTTAGTTAGAACAAATGTTAAGAACATTTACATAATGTTTGCAAAATGATACAATACATTTACATTTAGATTTAGTCATTTAGCAGACGCTTTTATCCAAAGCGGTTTACAAATGAGGACAATGGAAGCAATCAAAATCAACAAAAGCGCAATGATACGCAAGTGCTGTAACAAGTCTCAGTTAGCTTAACGTAGTACACGTAGCAAGGTTTTTTTTAGTTATATAATAAATAAAAGGAAAACAGATAGAATAGAAAAAGAATAGAGCAAGCTATTGTTAGAGGCCTTTTTTTGCTTTTGTTAATAGTATAATAAATAAAAAAAGAGAGAGCATTGCAATAGTCCAGCCTGGACAGAACAAGAGCTTGAACAAGGAGTTGTGAAGCATGTTCCGAAAGAAAGGGCCTGATCTTCTTGATGTTGAATAAAGCAAATCTGCAGGACCGGGCAGTTTTAGCAATGTGGTCTGAGAAAGTCAACTGATCATCAATCACAACCCCAAGGTTTTTGGCTGTTTTTGATGGAGTTATGGTTGATGTGCCTAACTGGATGGTATCTGGTGGTTAACCGTGTCAAAGCGGGCGGACAGATCCAGCAAGATAAGTATTGAAGATTTGGAATCCGCTCTTGCCAGTCTTAGGTCTCGGTTGAATGTCCACTTCTGAAACCAGACTGGTTGCTGTCGAGGATGTTGTTCTGTGTGAGAAAGGCAGAGAAATAAAATAGTATGATCATATGTTACCTTAATGTTTGCATAACCAAGAGAAAAACTTTGAAACATTTAGCGATCATACAGAAATAATGTTTTTATAACTTAATGGGAATGTAAGCAAACCGTTCTTAAAATATATTTTTGTTAGCTTGGCATCTACCACCCTGGCTACTTAAAGAAGCAAATGTTGATGTTTATATACTTAAAAAAGCTGAAACTATGCATCAATGTCAAGATATATTTAGCCAGCTAGAGGAGATTCTGGTTAGCATACTATGCTACGGAATAACAGAGTTGCACACTACATGCTGCTTCATAGATTTATTAGGTGAGTGGATCTTCTGACAGTTTTACAACTAAACCTGCCAGCACACTCTACCTGATGGATCCGCTGCATTTTTGTGGGCCTGGACATAACATTTTGAGTGCACAGGCTAGCGCAGTCAGTCTGTTTACTCAGAACTGATAATAATTCCTGGCAAAAGCAGAGATAATTACATTCGCCGGTCTGGAAATGATCTCGAGGGGTCTCCGGTGCTAGCGCTGCCATGCTAATTCACTCAATAATCAATCAAGGGCTTTGGCTCTGACGTTTTACTGATTCATCGCCACCTCCTTTGCTACCCCTTGTAGTCTCCTGGCCCTGAAATATTTTTCTTAACCCCCACTTGCTTTCTCCACGCCAGACTCCACTCCGTAGTATTATGTGAGCAGATGTGCCGAGTGTTTTTGGCTGACAGATAGACAGCAGCTCTGGCTTCCACATCTATCATTCTCCCACAGCCTCCCATGCATGGGTTAGGACCGCCACCACAACAGGATTAGATCACATACTGCACTTAAACCCTCACAAAGAAGCTATCATTCACTCTTTCTCCTTGCTTCACTCAGTCTAGTTCCTTCACAGTCCATTCCAGCTTTTCTTGTTTATCAGAGGACACTTGAGTTGATCACATTTAATATGACATCTGAGATGGTGGTTTCACAGAAGTCACTGAAGAGCAGCAGTACTTCCATTTTGTTTACAGAAGCTGAAAATCACATGTGGTGGGGAACAGAAAGCTTAGCTGGAGAGATGTTAACCAAAAAAATGAAGGAATAAATACTGTGGTAAAGTGATGGTATGTTAGCAAAATTCAGTGGTACTCCATGGTACACAAATCTTGTAAACAGATACTCTGATGAAATCATCAAATTCAAGTAAATGTATGAGTACAACTTGCAAATTTATGACAAAAAATATATATTAACTTGAGGCTGGATCATTTAATCAATTAATTAGTTTTTAGTTCAACAACAGAAAAAACTGAGAATCTGTTCAATTCACAAATTAATCTTTCAGTGATGTTTCTGAACCAGTTCAACAGGTTCATTGAAAAGAATCAGTTTACTGTTGAAGAATAAAAATATAACATAAGAAAGTTTCCTAGATTTACAGTACGTCAATATAGTAAGTATACTTTGAAAAAAAAATAGCTTGAGGTGATTAGAATCAGGCTGGATCTTTATACCCTTCAAATTAATACTTTTATTCAGCAAGGAAGCATTCAATTGAACAAAAATGACAGTAAAGAAATGTATAATGTTACAAAAACTGCTATAAATAATAAATGCTGTTCTTTTGAACTTTCTATTCATCAAAGAATCTTGGGGAAAAAATGTATCATGGTTTCCACAAAAATACTGAGCAGCACAGCTGTATTCAACATTGATGTTAGAATGATTTCTGAAGGTTCATGTGACACTGAAGACTGGAGTAATGACTGCTGAAAATTCAGCTTTACCATCACTGGAATAAACAACATTTTATTCAATTAAATGTAATTTTAAATAATAATATTTCAGAATATTACTTTTTTACTGTATGTTTTTTAATCAAATAAATAAGGCCTTGGTAAGCATGTGATAAATCTTTCAAAGATGTTCAAACAAAAAGCTCTACTGTTATTATTAACTATTTGTGTAGTAATATCCCACTTGAATTTACAGAGAATATATAATTAACACACAATACATAACTGTATCATAAAATACAGATATCACTTGTTAAATTAAGCTCACAGATTAACTAAACTGAATCTCATTTGTTTTAGTTTCCTCGTAAAACTCTAGTGAAGCCTAACAAGAATCATTAAGTTTGACTGTTAAATCAAAGGCTTAATTCAATCTTCCAGTAGTTACACATCTAAACCACCCCAGCTATGATATTTAAATATTTAAATGATATTTATATACTTGATTGTTAATAATGCATAGTATTATTTTCTGAGTTGAAAATGGAGCTAAGAATCACTTTCAAGATATATTTAACCAGCGAGAAGAGATGCGATCAGCAGCCAGTGGCGTCTGCCATGGCGACAGCTGAGGCGCTCAGTCCTGCCCTGGGACTTCATTACTTCATCTCTCACCATCCTGACACTCGAAATATTGGGAGGAGCATTCTGGTGAATATTGCATGACGAGATATACCACAGAAGCCTGGGTAAATATGAGGACAACTCAAAACACAGACAGTATTCAGAGGAAGGGATAAATATATCTTGTGATAGAGCAGAAACCATCTAAAAACCAAAAGATAATTTAATGGTTCTTTTTGTTATTTTCAATGTTAAAAACAGTTTTTGCAGTTTTTTTTTTTTGTGTGTGTGTGGAAACAGTGATACTTTAAAATCAGATTTTCCCCAGCTAGTGTCTGACTTGACTGCATGTCCACCTACGCCTGCTCTTGATCATAAAGCTGCATCTCTAAATGCTTGCTTCCTACACAAAGCTGTAGCAAGTAAATTGCAATAGTAAGTAAATGTAGCAAGTAGCAAGTAAATGGCTGAAAAAATAAAGGGAAAACTAGTGACACATTTCAGATCAGTCCGCTAATGCTCCCAAGTGACAAGATCAATGAGGACGGTCTGTAAAATAATTCAGCCAGAGGCAAGTTATAGGGAGAAACTTGCTGGGATAACAGAAGTAACCTAAAGAAAGAAAGAAAGAAAGAAAGATGTTAACTAGATTAATTATTTTCCTTGAGGCAATTATTTTTGTCTTTTAGCTGATCATTTTGCAGATTTATGTTGCTATGTTTGCATTATAAAGACAGGATTAGTGAAGGAGATTTTTCATTTATTCAGTTTATGAATAAGTCACTAGCTATATGCGAATAAAGCACCGTTTCCATCCAACGAGTCAAAGAGAACAAAATCGTCACTTCCTGATAAACTGTGGCACTAAACATCACTAAGTATATAGGAGAAGCCACTGAATATAATAATTTTCATATATGATATAAATTACTTGCACCTCAGAGCGAGCAGACGTAACACAATAAATGCTGTCAATGCTTTTTCGGAGGTGGATGCTGCTGTTTGGGAACATAGTCGTGTAAGACAATTATACAGAAATACTTTGACAACAGACTTTGCTCAGGCATTTCAGAATGACCATAACAACATATAGATGCTGTGAATGAGATCGGTCCACTGCTATTCATTCTGAAAGTGACTCGCTTTGAATGAGTCAATTAATTGTTCACTTAACCAATTCGTTCTAAAGCACAAACTCAATCATTTGTTATGAAAAGCACCAAGTTGATTGTGACTTAGCTTCATTTGGAATAAGTTTTGTTGGCAAAGCAAAATAGACAATTATTTTGTGTCTAAATGTAAGTTATTAACATCTTGTTTGTTTAATAAGCTACAATATGTCACACACTCAATCTGGTAAAAAACAGATATCAAGTCAAGAATTCCTTATATCATGTGTCTTATATTACATGTCTTTCTTTCTTTCTTTTCTGCCTCAGGCTTTTTATTTTTACCTCAGAAATATTACTGCCACAAACATTTATAATTCTTCAATATTGGAATTCTTTTTCTTGCTCTCATTATTCCTGCAATCAGTCACAACCAGGAGCTCACATTTCTTATAAAGCCGACTGTCAAGATTTAGCCCTGCAGTATGGAAACTACTGGAATATGCTTTCATGCCCACTTTGTGTCAACAACAGCGTAATTTCATCCTGCAACATTTTTTCATTTCAGTCTGGCAGGTCTACATGGTAGAAACGAGACAGCATGTTTATTTATTTATGTTCCATAGATGGAAAGCATAACCGCTAATCTCCTGGATCATTTGCCTAGACATACGGCTCGCCATCGCAAATCAGGAATATTGCACTTGTGACAGACACTGTCTGCTGGTTTAAACATTAATGCAAATCACAATATCACAAAGCTTCCCAAGTCCTCACAACTATGACACGACAGCCGATCTTGAAAATGTTGTGGACATTTCGTTTAACGTGAAAGTCAACATGAATCAAAACTGTGTATATTTACTTAATACTGGTAATATTGTGCAAAATTCATCACTACGGACAACATTTCTCCCAAATTCCAAAAATAAAATCATATTGTCATTTATTTGCAGAAAATGACAACTGGTCAAAAAAAAAAAAAAAACGTGCCAATAGGCTACATACGAATCGCTGCAGTTCCCAGTTGAAATAAACACTAGAGGCAGTAAAACTCCAACAACTTTTACTCCTTTTCACACAAGTATGATTTGCAGGTCCACAGTTTCGATTAATAAAGCCTAATTTTTGCACAATTGCTTGAGGAATATCATGTTATGAATGCAAAACAATTTTAACATGCTGCGACATTTGAAAACTGACACTTTTGAACGTTAGCGTCACATGTCCAGCTTCATATGCATTGGTTTTTATTTTTAGTAGGTAATAAAAACACAGTAATATGTGCCTATATCAACCAACGTAACAAAATCGTGCCAGGGTCATGTATTGAACCCGCAATTTAGCGCCACTCACTGGATGTTTCACTTTGAAACTGTCTCGAAATGTGCAGTAAGGTACGTAATAACGGTGTTGCAGAAATTTATTTAGAGGCACGTATTTCCAATGAACCTGGGTTGCAAATTCAAACAGCTTGGCTATGTTTGATGGCCTGTGACCATCCATCTTCCTCTTGATCACACTGGAGATTGGGCTGGCCATGATTGGGACATCATATGGCTTTGGTACAACATAAGAGTAAATAATGGATGAAATATAATTTTTGTAGGTACTTTTTTTTGATTGCCCTTTATTTCAGACCTCCAGTTCTAATAAAGATATAGCATATGAAACAACAGGAAAGAATTCACTGCGCCTCCTGGAGGGCAGATATGATTATAGGGCAGCTTTCAGACACTTCTCAGTGCCACTGCTCTCTTTTCTCCTACTTTTCTAAAATTATTTGAAGTTTTCCCTCCACAATGAATCATTCTCAGACTCTCTCAGTCACCGGAGTACCTTTGTGACTCTCCCTTCATGTTATTTGAAAAAGAAACCTTGGAACGCAATCACTTCTTTTCAGCTCACTGAAATGCGATCATTCATCTCTCGCACCTTTTCTAGCCTTTCCCTTGAATCTGCTTTTGCAGACAGATGGCCTGATGGTTTATTGATTATTTCTGCTTGTATGTATTGGACATTCTTGGGGTTTTGCTCTGGTCTGTAGATGCTTTCTTCCGAGTTTGAATCAATCTCATATCTATTATTAGTCTAGTTCATGTCATGAAGAATTTCAAATTAACCAAGCTATATTTTTGGCATCAGATATTGCACTATGGGAAGTTTATGCATAACTAAGAGGCTGTTTTTTTTATGTTTTTCCAAAGCTTATAGAAAATTGATCTATAGAACCAGAAGAACAAACCTACTTAAGAAAACAATGCCACTGGAGGGTATCTCTCTCATGTGGGCAGATATTTTGGGCCATTTAACCCTATAAAACCTAAGGCTTGTTAAGTAAAAGGCCTTTTTTCCCAAAAAAAACACTCCCTTCAGGTTGTGGTAGATGTGTCTTCTTACTGTGAAATCTGTACTTATTTTATGAAGTAACTTTTATATTATTATTAATGTTTCAAGATGAATTTACTGGATCGAAGCAACTTGGGTTTACTTAATTATCCATACTTTTTTTTTTTATCATGCTAAAATGGAGTATATCAAATATGATACATCAGACTTTTGAGGAATGTTTATTTGTTCATCTCTCAATCATCATTGTATTGCATCACATAATTATATGTTCTGACTCCCACAATAAAACTAAAGAGCTTTGATCAAAACTAAGCATTTAAGTATCATCTTACTAAGACGTATTATTAGGAGTTACAGAGTGACAACTGATGTTTATATGCAATTTACTGTTACTTCTTGGCCATATAAATACCAGCAACTGTACCAAATTCTATATTTTTGCTCAGTTTAATAAAATGTATTTATTTTTATTTTTTTGGTTGAATGTTACTTGATGAGCTGATAAAAATTGCCCAACGATGGGTAGTCATTTGACAGTTCCCCTCCATGTGTGTTCTGGTAAACAGGAGAGAAGGTTGTTTAGCAGTCATTTGCTGTGGTGAGACGGACTGTGGGTGTAGGAGGTGAGCAATCAGCCTTTACCAGAAACGGATTCACTGGAACACAAAACCAGCTGGACAGCAGTGCACTGCGACTGCCTCCAACAAACATGATCTAGCAGATATTACAACAGTTGTTACAGCTGAAACACAATGCAGCTGTCTTAGAGGCATGCTATGCTTTTATCCGCTGGTATAATTAATTTGGCACACTCTAAAGTCAATATGAAATCAAAACTGGCCCTTGCTTTCTTAATGCATGTCGCTGGTCTTATTGTGAATGATTCATCATCCTTCCTCAGCAGACTTCAATTTGACGCCATGGATAGAGAAAATAACCAAACAAAATAAATAAAAATAACCAAACTACTTCAGCCACCTGTCTGCTGCAAGCAAAACTAACATAGCAAACACAAAGATGCCAACAAGATGCCATGAAATTAGTTAACCTCCCAAAAATAAATTGCTTTATGTAAGTCTGTGACTACAAGATTATATCCAAGACACTAAAAGCGCCTAAAGACACAGCTAGCAGTCTTATTCATAGATGTAAAATGTGCTGTACCAAAAAAAAAAAAAAAAACCTTTGAGGGTGTTAAAGAAAAAGCACATTATCATCAAGGGGAATAAAATGTTTGATCAGAGAAACTGAGAAAAATCCTCGATTTTACTACCAATGACTTGCAAGATGACCTGATGAAAAGAAGGGAAAAACATTTTAATGCAGAGTATAGGAACAACACTAGACAAACACGGCCTTCATGTTGGGACATATTGCTGAATGCCGCTCTTGATCAAGAAGAACATAAAAGGCAGACTTAAATATGCTAGAATTAATTTGGATAGACATGTGGAGTTTTGGAAGAATGTTTTATGGAGTGATGTGATGGAACCAGAACTTTTTGGACCCATGGACCAGCAGTACATCTGGTCTAAAAAGTGCATGGATTATGAGCTAAAGAACATCCAATCAAGAATCTCCATGATCAAACACAGAGGCTGAATACTTGTTATGGGTGTGCTTTGCGGATGCGAGAAGTGAAAATCCTAACTATGAAAGAGACCACAGTTTCTTTGAAGTATCAGGGCATTTTGGCAAAGATTGCGATGCCTTTGGTGCAGAGACTGAAGCTTGAAGATCACTGGACTTTCCAGCAGGGCAATTATCCTAAAATATACATCCAAATCTACTGAAGCTTGGTTCAGTGATCGGTCACAGAACGTTCTTGAGTGGCCCATTCAGTCTTTTTTGAATCTCATTTAAATATTTGGTGGGATTTGAAGAAAGCAATGGCAACATGAAAATGAAAGATTATCAGGAATCTTGAAGATTTTGCACATGAAGAATGGGCTAAGATTCTAGTAGAGAGGTGTCAGAAGCTTGTAAATATGTAGAGACAACGTTTACTGGAGGTTATACAGAATAAAGGATTCTCTACAGAATGACTTTTGGGGGTTGAATAATTTTGGACACACACACACACACAGATAAGATAGATAGATAGATAGATAGATAGAGATATATAGAAAATGTCTTGTCATTATATTAATAAATTATTATATTGTCTACATTGATGACACTTACTTGTCCAGTAAACTCCATACAGTCTTCATGAACTGCTAAAACTATGTTCATAAATCAACTTGCATCAGATTCTGCATGATTAATATGCTCATTTAAAGGCTACTGGAAAAGTAATCAATCGTAAAGGCTTTACTTGTTTGGCATGAGCTTATTCCACATTGTTTCCCTTACACTGAGCTCACGTCTGCTCCCAAAGAAGGACAAATATTCTCTGGACAGAGAGAATATATATATATATATATGTTAGTGCTGTCAAATGATTAATCGCAATGAATCGCATACAAAATAAAAGTTTTTGTTTGCATAATATATGTGTGTTTTGTGTATATTTATTATGTATATATAAATACACACACATACAGTATATATTTGGAAATTATTTACATGTATTTATATGTCTATATTTATATTCATAGAATTTATATTAAAAATAAATGTATTTAATATATAAACATAACATATTTTTCTGAAATATATACATGCATGTGTGTGTATTTATATATACATAATAAATATACACAG
>NW_015660497.1:187796-208798 GCF_001515625.1 Sinocyclocheilus rhinocerous | reverse complement strand
TATATATATATATATATATATATATATATAAACAAATCCAGTAAAAGTATCTAAAAATTGTGATGTAAAAAAAAAATATCCTGACACTGAATATTTCTCTCTGGTCTCAAAGACGAAAGTGTGATTATGAATGTCTTTTTAAAAAATGATACTCTGGTCTGTTATTAAACTAAAAACTAAACTTAATAGTCTCTGTGATGCTATTAAAGCATTAAACATTAATGAAATAGCACTACCATCTCTCCAAACTTCACTACTGTGCATCAGCTCGCCCAAATGAAACTTCTGTAACGGATCATTATATATGTATCACAGACCATTTTGGAACTTTTATGCTGGGCTTGCTTGAATTCCACAGTGGCACATTACATCTCATAGCGCCAGACACTTGGTATGATGCCATGGCTATAAAAAAGATAGGAGCATCGGATGGATGTGGTGAGGACTTTTGGCATGATAGAAGATGCTGTAAAACCTATCCGTTCAGCATGCAATGTGAGACAGCACAGCAGAATGAATTTGGCCTCGACTCTGATTTATTCTCACAGTGAGATACACCTCAGGTTCTCGCCCCAGGAAAGAAAGCCCTTCAGGATGTGGGATAATGTAGAAGGGAACTTCTCAGATAATTCCTCTCATCTCTATGCCACTGAGAGCCAAGATGGGAACGGGTAAGAAATCTCAAAGCAAAAACACATTAGGAGAGTTCAGATGGAAGCAGGGTCACACTGCATCTCTCCCCAGCCAAAATGTTCAATCAAGCAGTAATAATATGCAGCATATAGAACAGTTCGATTCACGTTTTGACAAATCAAAAAATACTGTAAAATGCATTCACTGGAACACAGTGACTATTTATACTGTTTCTTGAAGCGACAAAATACAGAAATAAGAGGAAAAAAAGGACGAAAGGGACGAAAGGACCAAAAGGACGAAATAAAGAAAGAAAAAGGAGAACAAGTAAAACACTCCAATATATAATTTTTTAAATGTTATACACATTTTTAAAAAAGAATGAAAGCACAAAAGAATGAAAGAACAAAAGAAAAAGAAAGCAAGAAAAGAAAGAAAATAAAAAAGAAAAGAAGCAAAACATGAAAGAAAACAAAAAAAAATGAAAACGGATGAAAGAAAGAGCAAAAGAACGACAGAAAGAAAGGACAGAGGAAATAAAAAGAGAAAAGTTATGTATGCTGGCACAAAGATTTGGGCAGAAGGCTTGAGGAGTGTTGAAATTGGATTATATTTAGCTTTGATAGTGAAACAGTGAGATTAGGAGCATGTCTTTTGTCTTTTGATTTCAAAGCAATTCAAGTTCAGAATCAACATCTAAACACCGAATGTACTTGATAAAATGTGTGATGAGAAGCCGAGATGAAGGTGCTTTAATTAATTATATCTTTGATATCAATATTATGCCTTTCACAAAGACACTCATTACAAACAGACCCCTGAGTGGAGCTGGAACTGCCACAATCGTATCAGCTAACAGTAAGTGTGAGCGGAGCAGCCAACCAAAAGATTGTGGAGAAATATGATTGCACTTGTAAAGGGCAACACACTTTAAAGCATCTCTCAACCGAAACAAATGTTGCTTGCATAATTAGATGAAATATTCGATGGCTTAAGCCAGCAAGGTTGAGTAGGTGCCTTTAAATTAGTCTAAACTCACAAAAAAGAGATGCTTTCTTTTTACCTTAACATTCAACTTCATGAAAGAGGTCAAGGCTTTTCCAGGAACACACGCACTTGAGAAGTGCTGTAGGAAATAAATGGATTATATCTTCCACAAAATTGCTTAAAAAAGGCAATGTAACACCTACACAATAAATTAATTTCGAAGCAAATCTTGGCTGAGTATATAATGACCGTTTAGCAGCCATTTACTGTAACTGCACCTTGCTGCTACATTAAAGGGAGTATTAATGCTAAGTGATCCATCTGATGGCAAATGCAACTCATTACATTAGTGTGCGAATATAAATGCTTCCATTAAATAGGCCAATGGTGTGAAGCATAGCAGAACACAGCAAAAGGTGATAATCCTTAAAGGAACATTTCACCCATAAATGAAAATTTGCTGAATATTTACTCACTCTAAGGTCATCCAAGATGTAGATTAGTTTGTTTCTTCATCAGAAAAAATTTGAAGAAATTTAGCATTACATCACTTGCTCAGCAATGGATCCTATGCAGTGAATGGGTGCCGTCAGAATGAGAGTCCAAACAGCTGATATCACAATAATCACAGGTAATCCACATGACTTCAGCCTATCAATTAACATCATGTGAAGTGAAAAGCTGTTTGTAATAAATAAATAAATTATTAAGACAATTTTTAACTTTAAACAGTTGATTTCAAGTCATAATACTGTAGCTCCATTAAAAAACTTGCTTCATGTGGATCAGGAGAGAAATATGCACAGATCAAGCACTATTTTATTTATAAGTGAAAACATTCCAAAACAGTTCTAAACAAATATATTGACGATTTTGATGTGGAAAGAATTTGAAATGTGAAATGTGTCATCTTTAAAATGGATGGATTTGTTTCTTACAAACACGCAGCTTTTCACTTCAAAAGATGTTAATTGATGGACTGGAGTCGGATTACTTTTGGATTAATGTGATGTTTTTATCAGCTGTTTGGACTCTCATTCTGATGGCACCCATTCACTTCAGAGGATCCATTGGTGAGCAAGTGATGTAATGCTAAATTTCTCTAAATCTGTTTCAATGAACAAACAAACTCATCTACATCTTAATGGCCTGAGAGTGGGTACATTTTAAGCACATTTTATTTTATTTTTTTCATTTTAAGCCAGCTTTTGTTATGGTGCAAATTGAGCCGACTAGAAAAAGAAGAGAGATGTCTCTCCCTGAGATCCAGCCCAGTCACCCCAAGTGCAGTGACCTATTTGGTGTGTGATGATGAATTGTGCCAAGTGAACTCAAGCCCTAGTTTTCTGTTATGCAAACTGCCAACAAATGTTTAAGGACCCCTGTGGGAGCCTTTACCCTGGGCGTAGGTTGCCCGCATAACCTGATCTGCAACAAAAGCTCCCAAAACACATAAGCAACGACTTACTTGTGTGAGGTGTGCCGCTTTATTGACCTCTTTCCGAACTTGATCAAATCCAGCATTGCTAAATTGTGGATTTGGCCCTAGAAAAGACAGCTGTTGAAAGAGAATTACAATAGATCATTAGCCCACAGACAAATTTAAACAGAAACTTTCTAGATTAAAATAAGGAGAGGTAACATCTGTATGGTGTATTACTGTGGATCACGTCCAGTTCTTGTATTATGCCAGAGGAGGTCACAGGCATTATTTTTTAATCAAGCTATTTTCATTACCTGGCCAAAACTCTCATATAATATCACAGAATGCCACAGTTTCCATTAGTTTGCCTTAAAGTTCCTGTGAGGCTAAGAAGCACTACTGGCAATTGCATTAGTCATCTAAGCATGGTGGGATAATATTAAAATTAAAAGAGAAACGTTTTTAAACAAGCTTTAAGGCTGGCTTGGCAAAGCCTTGTTTGAAAGTTTGAAATAACTAGCTTGAAGTCAATAAAATGTTATTAACATGTTCTAGCACATTGCTAAAATGTTCAAGCAAGTTGCTTACATAATTTAACATGCTGCTAACAAGAATTAACATGTTGCTACCATGTTTTAGCATGTTGCTAGCATGATTTAACACATTGCTAGTATGATTTAGCACATTGCTAACATGTTTTAATATATTGGTAACATAATTTAACACTTTGCTAACATGTTGCTAATATGATTTAGCACATTGCTAGTATGTTTTAACATGTTGCTACAAAAGTTTTGACACCCTCAATAAGAGTCTATGGCATTTTATTTAGTTTGGATGATCTGTTTAACGAAAATCGTAAGTCAGATCAGTTAGATATAAAGATATAGCATATCAAATCAAACCAGTCTGAAGGTCTTACCCAAGTTTGGTGGTTGTAACATAAAAACTCTAGGAGGAGATACCGTTTAAAATTTAGTCTCCAAAAAAAGAAGACAAGGGAGAAGCTTAAAGGGTTAGTTCACCCAAAAATGAAAATTCTGTCATTAATTACTCAGACCTGGGAACATTACAGTTGCGTTGCTGTCTATGCAGGGTCTGAGAGCTCTCACATTTCATCACAAATATCTTAATTTGTGTTCTGAAGATGAACGAAGGTCTTACGGGTTTGGAACGACATGAGGATGAGTAATTAATGACAGAATTTTCATTTTTGGGTGAACTATTCCTTTAAATAGTAGATAAGTAGTAGTAGTCACACAATAGTAGTCACTAATTATTTATATATGTATACATCAGCCTTACACAGAATTGTCCAAACAGGAAGCAAGAACAAGAAAGAGAGATACCAACTCACTGTGAAGCATGACAAGGAATAATGAAGTATCTGTTATCTTAGAAGGCTGACATGTCCCTTCGCTGCTCTAAGATAACTAGAATGGATATGTTTAGGATTTGGGTAATGTAAGCCAACCCAAGATCAGTGCTCTGTATCTCCACCAATGTAGGTGACACCTTCAAATAAGTGTTTCTGTCAGAACACCCCTCACACTTGAGGCTAGCTGTATCTTTGTCAATAATACAGAGAACCCTGGCCCGATCTTCTCATCAATCTTCTCAGCAGATGTTTCATAACTCTACAGATGTCAGTGACTTGACCCAAAACCTTTGATGGTAAAAAAAAAGGACCTCCAAGAATAGCTGAAGATTTTTCATGGCTTCTCTAGCAGTTTACTCTAGCAAAAATACAATGAGTCTTAAAAAGTAATCCCTAAGGACAGATAAATAGCTTGAGGTGGCATTGAACTCTAAAGTTTTGAGATAATGGCCAAACTTGATTGAGAAGTGGCACTAAGTCCTTGAAGAGAGCTGGGACCCACTGTTTTCACCATTTTTATTCTCTTGCTCGCTTTTTAGTGCCTTTTACACAGAGAAGAAAACATTCTTTGAGAGGGTTCTTTAAACTGACAGCTCAAGTGAGTTTAATTCAGACCATCATAAATGCAACTTCAGTCTTAAGCTTTCAGCTCTGGACTGCACGCTTAAAACATTTCTGCCATCAATTCAATTCAAATATAGCATGTAAAGATGCCTCATTACTGCATAAGGGCAAATAAATGAAGACAGCATAGGCGGAGAGTGTGTAAGGCTGGGGAAGGCTTAGCCTTAGGGTTAGGGTTAACTAACCCTAGGTTAGTTAGGTTAGCCTTCCCCTGGCCATGGGTCTTGGGGCAAAAATGCCACTAAATTGGATAAAAATGCCCCTGCACAAACAAATTAAATGTATTACGTCTGTTGCGAACAAAGTGAAAATGAATAGAAAGTGTCGACTGCGGCATTAAATATAGATCTGCGCATGTTGCACCGCATTTCATTTTAGGCGTTTTTACAGTGTTGTGCATTATAACCAATCACACACGATTCTGTTGAGCTTAGGAATGCAATGGCCAATCAGAGGCATTCAACTGAGTCATCGCTGAAACTCATCAGTTTTGTTGAGTGCGCGTGCGTTCACTGAATTACCCACAAATGCGGTCTTGGCCACTTGAAAGCGCATGCGCGCGACAGGAAGAAAGTGCGCAAGACTGTCCCAGGTCTTAAAAATGCCAAAGCGCAGTGCCCTTAACGCACACTAAATCCACACTCAGGAGCGGTATTCGAGGCTTAGTGTATCCCATCATGCATCATTTTTTGGAATAAATCGTGAGACTTTTAGCCAAGATCGCGCGAGAGGTCACGGAAACCTTTCCAATGCAAGTTAAATATTAATATAATAATTAGATATTACATATAATTTGGTAGTAAAACAAAGTGCTACACATTTTATTGGTGCAAAGGTGAGTATATTTATTTTGTACATCATTTGCAACTGCTTTTTATCACTTAATTGGAAGCACCAGAAATTAAATTGTGTCATCTGTTATAGGGACTACTGAACAGACATTTAGCAGCTTATTTTAAAATGCAAAGTATTGAAAATAAAAATTAAAACTCTGTAAACACTTGCGTTTTTACAACACTATAAGTGTGTCCCATCAGGTAATGAAAAGTTGTACACACACTTGTGGTCTTCATGCTCACTTGAACACTTGGGCCAAATACAGGAAATACGTCATATAAGTAGTCAAGTGGTCAAGTGCAAAGACCACAAGTGTGGGTATTTGGACAAGGCAAATGAATTCCGGACTCTTGCGAATTCTCTCATCATAAACAACAAAGGCAGATGTACGTACAAAGTAAGAGATTAATTTCACAGTTTAGACAGCTTCAGTCATTATAAAGTTAGTTTAGTTTTTTTGAGAGTGCTTAAACTCACCATAGATCAAAGTTTCTGTATATAATTTATTCGCCATTTGAATAACCGTGGAAAGGAAACGTTATATAATTATCAATTTCTAATGTTTTAATTAAATTGTAATCACGTTAAATATAAATTCAGTCCCATTAAACATATTTTATTAGCTTACATGACACCCGGATTCTTCCCCAAAAAGACAGGTTTATGATGTTTGTAGTTAATAGATTTGGCTGTTTTTAGCCTTACCCTGGAGCCTTACCCTTTGCATATGGAAGACAGAATATTAATTTTTGGGTGATTAAGCAAATAAAATGAATCAGTAAGTCAAGATTCCTACATTACAAGACAATCTGTTGGCAAAAGTTTGCAGAGACGAGTGTGACAAATGATAATTCTTTCTGATGATAATCATGCACCTGCACAATAAATGCTAGCCTTACATAACAATTTGGTTGTTAGGAGACTTCAACCACCTGCCGATGGTAGCATTGCCATTTTGTTTCCTTACACAACATTTGGCTCTTGTTGAGAACATTAATTAGCAGCAGAGACATTAATTAGCAATTGTTAGCAGTGAGGACTGATCACACTTTCTGAATCATTCAGAACACTTATAAAAAATACTTATATAAAAGCTTCTTAATCATGCCACCACAAAAAAATAAATAAATAAATAAATAAAAATCATCCTTGACAATCAGAATTTTCACTCTGACATTGAGAAAGTAGACTATTAGCATTCAGGCACTATTCTAACATAAAACAACATAGCTCTATAACTGTAGCTCTATACAAAATAGGGTGATTGCAGTTCCATGTTAAAAGAATTTATACCACCCCAATGCGTCTCCTCTGTTCCCCTGAAGGCCAAATGCATTTCCATGGCTTAGAAACTGGGGCTAATATCCCTCACACCTAATAAAGTTTCCCTGGCTGGTTTGTCTAGCATATTGACCGTATCTAATTAACTGCCACAAGGTGTGTATGAATAAGATTTTCCACTACTAGAGATATTTTTCCAAATTATTATACTGGAATACTACAAAATACCGGAAAGGCCCTGAGAGTTTAGCTATGTTGTAGACTAGTTTTTGGACTTATGCACCCTCAAAGCCCCATCAGTAAGGCTTAAGTACTCCTTTACTGACATCACAACAGAGATGTGTTCATTTTAACTTGTATTACATAACGGGTCTTTTTCAGTAAATCTTTCTGAATGTTACACCTTTACACCAGTAGGTGGTGACAAATGTCTATATGAGTAAATCATTCATTCAACCATTTGTTCAAAACTGATTTATTCAAGAACAAAACAACTTTGAAACTATTAAAAAAGCATGTTCTATACAGTATAAATATGTGTAGTATGAATGCAATCCAGACATTGTACATTCACCACTGTCATGTGACCACCAGTTGTGTCACTTCACTACCAATCATAAATCCTCCCTCGTGGGATAGTAAAGTGTCCATCAGATATGCATTTTAGAAACAAAGTAGTAAGTCATACAGGTACTTTTTGCCTACTATTTTATGAATATTGTGAATTCAGACATACTGTTTTTCATCTAGGGAAATATGCATATTCAGATGCAATTAATTTATAAGCGAGTCTTTGAATCATTCACTCAACTGATTCATTCAAAACAGTCTTATTTAGGAATGAAATGCCACTACTTGTAGATGCTTTTCATTGGACTGTAAATAGCCTGCAAAGCATACTTCACAGGGTATAGTGCTATTTCAAGTGAGATTCCAATCCGAAGGAAGCAAACATGGTTAGTTTGAACTTCAAGTGCACTGCAAACAGAATAGGTAATAAGGGAATATCAATACTTGAATCACTTCACAGGGAGTAGAGAGGAAGATTTACCCACAAGTCATTGCGTATTACTTCAGCACTTAATGGATTAGTTCACTTCCAGAATAAAAGTTTCCTGATAATTTACTCACCACCATGTCATCCAAGATGATGTTGATGTCTTTCTTTCTTCAGCTGCAAAGAAATTGAGTTGTTTTTTTGAGGAAAACCTTCTAGGATTTTTCTCCATATAGTGGACTTCAATGGTGGCCAACGGGTTGAAGGTCCAAACTGGAGTTTCAGTGCAGTTTCAAAGGGCTGTACACAATCCCAGCCGAGGAATAAGATTCTTATCTAGTGAAACGATGGGTCATTTTCTAAAAAAAATGTAAAAAAAATTATATACTTTTTAACTAGAAATGCTTGTCTTGCACTAGCTCTGCAAGGTGCATCCACGACTTCATGCATTACATAATCACATTGGAAAGGGCACGCATGGTTAATTTTTAGTCTGTGTACTTCAGTTCAAAAAGGTAGGGTAGGGCAAAAAAACTAATTTTCTCCTCCAAATTCAAAATCGTCCGATATTATTGTTTACCTTTTTTGTAAAGGGCATTTGACTTTCTTTGCACGTTTGCTTTGTAAGCACTTGGTCGGTACTTCTGCCTACATCACGCGTGACTTTTACAACGTGGTTACGTAATGCGTGAAGTCGTGGACATGCAACGCAGAGCTAGTACAAGATGAGCATTTGTGGTTATAAAGTATATACATTTTTTTTTTTTTTTTGAAAATGACTGATGGTTTTACTAGATAAGACCCTCATTCCTCAGCTGGGATCCTGTAGAGCCCTTTGAAGCTGCAATTTGGACCTTCAACCTGTTGGCCACCATTGAAGTCCACTATATGGAGAAAAATCCTGGAATGTTTTCCTCAAAAACCTTCATTTCATTTTGAAGGAAACAAAAGGATAACACACTGAATATAACCAGTTATTTATTTTCATATTAAACACCTTGCAAAAAAAAATGTCTGTTTTTGATAACATTGCATGGTGTTCTGGATGATGGGAAATTGGAAAAAATGGGAACACTTATGTTTTTTTTTTTTTTTAAATAAGCAAGAAGTTCCACTCCTAACCTCACCCCTAAACATAACAGCTACTGGGAGGTAAGCAGATCGTACAAATGAGATCATACAAATGTTTTGTGTTGTGTGAAGTGAACTTCAATTTATATCTTGTGACCAGGCAGTAGGGAGCAGTGTACACTGCTTAGGGACCCTGTCAAATTGGAACACTGCTTGTGTGTGTTTTTAGGAGAAGATCGAATGTTCTGTTTCTGCTTCTGCTTAATTTGGAAACAATGCGTTAATGGAGCGAAAATAAAATATGTCTAAAATGTATGTTGCTCAATACTGACGTCTTGTTTACTGAACTTTTCTATAAAAACCAACATCATAATCACGCTGTTGTACTAAATATCTTCTGGTTTTGGAACAACAGCATCACGTGATGATGTTTAAGCCCACTGGATATCATTTAGCATTACAATTAATGTTAGTAAAATGGCTTTTAGTACAATGACTCACTAAAAACATGAAATTCTGTTGGTAAAAAAAAAGTCTCCCACTGCTTTCCTTGGTTGGGAATCACTGTCTTGGATAAAATCAAGAGAGAGAAAAAAATGGATGCATGTTGAGTGATAACATGCTTTAGTGCCTTATTATAATATTCCTTTAGATAAGATGTTCTCATATTCTCTAATTATTGGTTTCTGTCATCCATCTTTGTTTCCACAGAGATTTACAGCCACGACAACAGCTATGATTACATGCTGCAATATGTTGATCAAATGTCAAGAACGCATTCACACAATGATTGTGATTTTGCTATGCAACAACACAGGGGAGGACAGAGCCAGACGTTGGTTGCCATGGAGAGACTGTTATTTGAGACAATGCCCTGAAACTGAACACGACCAAAATTCAAAGACTAAGATTTAAGGGGTATCGCTGTATGCTATGGTGCTTATTCACAGTGTGCCAAAGTGCCATGTAGCTACATGAACGCGTACACAAACAGATTAAGCGTGTTCTTTTGGTCTGTTTTTTTGGTTTATTTGCATGTTGCAGGCTCATTATGGTATATGCATATTCTGAGATATAATATAAATCTGCATGATTTTTAAGCAGAGTAAATAACTTAAGGCCTAAGCTAAACAAGAGTGTGGCATTTTAGTTTCCATATTCAATGGATAAACTCGGTCTAGTATGACTTGAGAAATATTCGAAAGGTTAGCCCTGGTTTAACAAGTAATTAAAGCCATTATAAAAATAACCTATAAGTTAATGTAATTTATTTTCACCCCTTCGGTTTTCACACTTAAAGCCTGATGAACCAGCACTTGTGACACTGTGGGTGGTTTGTTAAATTACATATTCCTCAAAACTTTTTCCTATAACAAGTGTCATATCATGAGATACAGAGTCATTTCCCCCATGGTCTCTGCGGAGGTTAAATACAAACCTATTTGCATTTAATGATCCTTTCTCATTACAAAGGCTGGTCCGTCCTGTCAAAGCATCCTTCTTTTTCTAATTAACATTTTATTGGATTTTGTATGAATGAGATTTAAAGTTTAATCGGGGTGAAGAGCCTGCCGTATTAATGCATATTAATATTGACTTGTAATAACTGCCTATAGACCATTCTTTCAGATAGCAGACGTGGCTATTTGCAGCTCTTTAGGTTATCGGTGGTTCAGAAGTTGAACTGGAGTGTATGTGTCTGCGTGATGCATCACTATGACACATTTGTACTGTGAGATGTCAGTTTACGTGACACGGTTATAATGAGAGAATGAGACGATGAGGACCCGACCGCCTCTTCACAGAACTTTGAACTACTGTCATTAGTTCTGACCACAAGTGAACACTTTCTATTTCAGTACTCCTCCTCTGTCTCTGATCCTTGTCGCGAACTTGCATATCTAAAGTGTTTTGAACTTGCAGCAAACAATAGCCAGACATTGCTGAACAAGATTCAAATCAAAGGGATAGTTCATCTAGAAATGAAAATGCTGTCATCCTAATGTCATTACAAACTCAAATGACTTGCTTTCTTCTGTGAAATAAAAAAAATCAGAAATTCAATTAACATAACGATTGCTTGTTTCCATGAAATCCAAATGAAAATCATGCATATTGCCTTATGATCAAAACTGATGCCAATATTCAATGATATTTCAGTAAGCTCTCAGATGAACAAAATCAATGAGTTAAACTGATCCGTCTGGTTAGTAAACAAACCATTTTTGAATAAAGTCATCCTCTTCATAAAAAGAACTGATTCAAAAGAACAATTTGTTTATATTTACTCCTTTCATAAACACACCAAGTAGTACTTTTATAATACTTTTATGGATCTTTTACATACTTTTTGAAGCTTGAAATCCATTTGAAACTCCACATTTGGTCATTCACATTTGGAACAACATGTCGCTGAATAAATAAAGACCAAATTATCATCATTTTATGGTGGAAAAATGCTTTACATACCATTCTCAGAAGTCAACACCACTGTTGTAGAGATAAAATACAAACTTATGATGCATGAGAACTAGTCACGCATAAAACATTTTAAAAAGAAGTGTTCTAGGAAAGTGTAATATAAAATTGCTAATGCTGTTATTATTAAAACTAATTTTGTTGATTGAAATAAAGCTGAAATAAAATATAAATATTAGAATGAACAACGGAAACTTAAGTATACATAAGAACTATACATAAATATTAAAACAAGCTAAGAAAAATGACAAAAGTACATAAAATTCCTAAAAAGAAAATATAAATATAAAAAGACTGATTCAAAATATTGATAAATGTTATAAAAGTATATAAATACACCTAAAATGGCACTACCTAAAATGACCACTTGGTAGTGGACCAAAAAATTAAATCAATGAATCTATCAATTTGATAGTACAATGTCCTCTAGATGCTTCCTCATGTATGAAATGCAATCCTTGCACTCTGAATGCTTTTTATTACGTATTTCTGCCTGTAATTCTCTTTCTGTCTCTCTTCTCAATGCCAATACCACAGAAATGACGACTTGAAGGCCAAATCGGTTCACCGTCCCATTATCATCACCCCCCTCCATGAAAGAGGTTAAAATCCACTTTGTGTAGCTTCCCAAGTGACCCTCATCCCATTCTGGCTGCATTGTGCTTCATGATAAATCCATGAGAGCTGCCCTACCACGGCCCACATCAAGATGGAGGCAATCAATCAGTATGGTATTACTAAAGGCAGCACACCAGAGGACACCTGCATACTATACAGCAATTTAAATTTAATGAGCTGCTACTTGAAAGAGAAGGAACCAGCATTCACTGTGCACTTTTGCTTTTCCTTCACTGCTCTGCACAGAATTTATACACATACATACATATTTTGGGTTTGATGAGAGTTTTTAAAATGTTTTTGAAGAAAGAAGTCTTTTATACTCACCAAAGCTGCATTTATTGGATCAAATATACAGTGACACACTAATATTGTAAAACTATTATTAACTATACAAAACAACAGAAGCCAAGAATGTTGCACTGGTCTCGTCACACAGCCGCCGGTGCTCTTTGAATAACTGGAGGTAAATATCATATTAAAGGGTTAGTTCACCCAAAAATGAAAATTAGCCCATGAAATACTCACCATCAAGGCATCCTAGGTGTATATGACTTTCTTCTTTCAGACGAATCCAGTCGGAGTTATATAAAAAATTGTCTTTGATCTTCCAAGCTGTTTAATGGCAGTCAGCGGGTGTTGCAGTGCATCAGTCCAAAAGAACTGAAATAAAGCACATCCATTCATAATAAAAAGTCTCACACAAGGCTCCGGGGGGTGAACAAAGGCCTCCTGTAGCGAATCGATGCTTTTTTGTAAGAAAAATATCCATATTCAAAACGTAATAATCCCTTTAATCTAGCTTGCGCCAACAGTCCTACACGGAAGCTTGTCCTGGTCTCCGCTGAAATTGAGGGCTGTATAGGTCATCTCTAGATGCTGATGCACATCTGGGCTGGATACGGACTGGATCTGGTGGCTACGGTGACCTAGTAATAAGAAAGAAACAGACTAATATTAGCGTAGATGCCATTCTTCTTACGATGTAACAAGTACATTGTATGTTATTGGAAGTGTTCATGGTTCCGGTTGACCTAATTAATGCAGCCTAACAATCCTTTAACGGATTTGAATAATAGAAATGTGTAAGTGTGTTGTGTAACCCAGGTTAGAGAGATGGGTCTTTAATCTAGATTTAAACTGACAGAGTGTGTCTGCCTCCCGAACAGTGTTAGGTAGATTATTCCAGAGATTGGGCACTAAATAGGAAAATGATCTACCGCCCGCAGTTGATTTTGATATTCTAGGTATTATCAAATTGCCAGAGTTTTGAGAGCGCAGCGGACGTGGAGAACTTTAATACGATAAGAACTCGCTCAAGTACTGAGGTGCTAAACCATTCAGGGCTTCTTTCTACCGAAAGATTGCTATCAAATAGCACACCTAGGTTCCTAACTGATGACGAAGAATTGACAGAGCAGCCAGAGCAGCCGTGTTAGTGTTCTAGGTTATTACTTGTGGAGGTTTTAGGTCCGATAATTAACACCTGTTTTTTTTTTCAGAATTTAGCAGTTAGAAATTGCTCATCATCGTTTTTTATATTGAATATGCATTCCGTTAGTTTTTCAAATTCGTATGTTTCGCCGGGCCGCAAAGAAATATAGAGCGGAGTGCCATCAGCATAACAGTGAATGCTAACACTGTGTTTCCTGATGATATCCATGCGATATTTAACGCGCATCTTGTCAGTAAAGCCATTCTGTAATCAGCGGTAAATCTTTCACATGGAGCAGCATTAACTACACAGAGCCGTTGTTCACGACAAGCTGCGCAAAACATGCGCTAAATATGATTGTGGTTTTGATGGAGATTTACCGCTGATTAAAGAACCGGCTTTACTGACAAGATGCACGTTAAATAATCGCATGCGATTTATCGTGCAGCCCTAATTCAAAAGAATGTTTTTTTAAGCGCTAAGATGCAGTAGCACTAATAGAGAGATACTAGAAGGAATATAATTGTGAGGATACTACCTTTTCTAGTATCTTGGACAGAAAAGGGAGATTCGAGATTGGTCTGTAATTAACTAGTTCTTTGGGGTCAAGTTGTGGTTTTTTGATGAGAGGCTTAATAACAGCCAGTTTGAAGGTTTTGGGGACATATCCTAATGACAATGACGAATTAATAATAGTCATGAAGAGGATCTATGACTTCTGGAATCACCCCTTTTAGGAGCTTAGATGGAATAGGGTCTAACATACATGTTGTTGGTTTAGATGATTTAACAATTTTATAAAATTCTTCCTCTCCTATAGTAGAGGATGAGTAGAATTGTTCCTCAGGGGATCTATAGCACACTATCTGATGCAATACTGTAGCTGACGGCTATGGTGGTTACTTTGGCTATGTGGCTATGATGGTTACAATTTTATCTCTAATAGTATCGATCTTGGAATTAAAGTAGTTCATAAAGTCATTATTGCTGTGCTGTTGGGAAATGTCAACACCTGTTGATGCTTTATTTTTCGTTAATTTAGCCACTGTATTGAATAAATACCTGAGGTTATGTTTGTTTTCTTATAAAAGAGACAAAGTAATCAGATCTAGCAGTTTTTAAAGCTTTTCTGTAGGATAGGGTACTTTCCTGCCATGCAATACGTAAAGTGGAAAATATGAGACCAGCAGTCCTTAAATGAAGCAAGGAAGAATCTGAATCAGCAAACAATTCATCCGTTTGTTGATCATAGAATAAGATGAGTAGATGGTTGGATGAAGACAATTAACCCCTTTTTGTCTAGCTCCTGTTTATATAGGTATAGCTATAACATGCAAAAAGAACTACTGGGAACAAATGTGACAGTAAAACTGTTACAACATCATCAAGTTTTTCTGAGCTATCCCATAGGAAAGAAAAAACAAAAGTGAGATCTCTTTAACATCTCAAATATTTCTCCTAGACAGAAATGAGGTTACTTTAAGATCGAATGGAGATTTTTGCTTGAGTATCCTGCTTCTCAAACTTGTCTCCTGAAACAAAAACTCTAACAACCTCACAATGGTCTCTTTTAAAGCTTTAGAATAGATCTCAACAACATCACACACTGTGCTCAGATATTTCTCCTAGTCTAAAGACTCTGGTGGTCTCATATTTGTCTCCTTTAAAGCTTTAGAAGAGATCTCAACAACATTACACACTGTGCTCGGATTTATCTCCTTAGCTAAAGACTCTGGTGGTCTCACATTTGTCTCCTCCAAAGTTTCAAACAAGATCTCAACAGCATTGCACACTGTGCTCAGATATTTCTCCTTAGCTAGAGACTCTGGATCTCTCACATTTGTTTCCTTTAAAGCTTCAGAAGAGATCACAACAAAATCACACACTGTGCTCATATATTTCTCCTTAGCTTGAGACTCTGGATCTTAATAATTGAGATCACCTGAAATCTGAATAAACAAGCGTTCCATTGATGTATGGTTTGTTAGGATAGCACAATATTTGGCCGAGATACAACTATTTGAAAATCTGGAATCTGAGGGTGCAAAAAATCTAAATATTGAGAAAATCGCCTTTAAAGTTGTCCAAATAAAGTTGAATCTATGCCACGAAGAATTAAGACACTTCTGAAGCCAAAAGGGGGTCCAACCCGGTACTAGCAAGGTGTACCTAATAAAGTGGCCTGTGTGTGTGTGTGTGTGTGTGTGTGTGTGTGTGTGTTTTCAACAAAAGCTTGTGTAGAGGAGATAACCTCAAACTCTGTTTCAAAACTTAGAATTTGTCAATTACAAATACATTTATATTTTTATATTGAAAACTAGAAGTTGCTGCATATCTGAAGCATTCCAGTCATTTACAAGGTTTCATTCAAGATGCTGCCTTAAAAGGCAACTGCCTATGTAGGCAACTCACTCAGTTCTGAAGCAGAGCTTCACTTCATTGTTCCAAAACTGATTCTCAATCTTTTATTTTAAACATAAAGGGCACATTTCAGCCCCTCTCTCCTTTCTAAAATGTCACACGGGAGTAAGTTTCGCCTCAGTAAATAAATCAATAACATTAAATTTTCCCAAAATGGAAATGGAAGTTTTCTGATGCCCAATTTTTGGGTCTAAATGTAAAACCGAAAGGTAAAGCCTGAAACTAACTCTTGATTCTGCACTTGATACCAAACTTTTTTACAAGTTGGCTTCTACAAAGGGCACCTTCAAAGACATTTCATGGCAGTAATAATCCTTGAACGTGGCCCATTATTTTATAGACAGTCATATCCTCGGTTGATGAAGATTTAAGGCTCTGCAGATAACTTCAGCATTCTGTAGAGCCCCGGTGATTAATCACACCAAATTCATTCCGATGTTAAACACGACTTTGGCTGTAACCAGACAATGAGATTATATGGCTGTTGCGGGCAGCGTTACTCAGTAATCACTTAAGGTATCATTCAAAGAGTGACTCCTCATCTACTGTATGCCTCTCCAGCACTCCATGTCTTTACAGCTTTAGAGCTCCATTGTTAATAAAGTAAGTATAAGTGATAGAATGGCTGCCTGCTTGTACATCAATGTGAAAGCTTTTTCAGCTATGAATGGCGGGTAATGAAAACCAGCCGCACAAGGTAATAGGAGATGTTCCTGGATCAACATCCTTTATCGTTCCTAGAACTGAATTTCTATAAAACCAATTGCAGCCCAATATTACCAACCTAAAATCCCTTCTCTGCAGTCAAAGGTACTAATTGGTTGAGGTTTTCTAATTGGTTGTCATTCATGTCCTACTTGTGAAAATAACATTGAGAATAATGTGTTGGGATCAAAATAAATAATAAATAAATAAATAACAGTCAAAATAAACTCAGTGCCAAGTAGTTAAGGATAATCAGTGTGAGATTTGAGTGCAGCCCCAAGAGAAAGTTGATTTTGTACTCCGCAAGCAGGTCATCATTAAGGCTTTCAGGTGGCTTGCCAGGCTTTTCTGCTGGAAAAAAAATACTGTTCATGAAATTGTATAGTTTTCAGAGAAAATGTCATCAAAAAGAGGCTATTACCTGGTCTAGGTCTAACTAGTCTGCCAGCCATAAGGCATATTATGGATTCTATTAATTCTGAGAAAAACAAGTCTTTGGCACCATCTTTAAAACATCTATATCAGCCTGCACAGTTCTCTGGAATACTTTATTCTGAGTTGCAGTTACTGAAAAACAATCACCAGCAGCATAAACAGAAACCTCACGTGAAGCTGAACAGCAAAAACAAATTTTACATTTTACTTTAAGGTATATAGTTTCAGCAGGTGCTCACACCGGTGAGAACCAGCTACATTTTCCTCTTATAACGTCTAGATGAAATCAAAACTGACCTACTTACTTTTTTAATACACATTTTTGGTTTAATAATAGACAATAAAAGGAATACTTCACCCAAAAATGTAAACTTGCACGATTCCAGTCCATCAATTAACATTTTAATTGAAAAATTGCCGCTTCCTTCCAAAATACGAGTCCATAATCCATAATGCTTCTTCCAGTAAACAAGCCCATCCTCTGTTGTTCTCTAATATCAAAATCCACTGACATATTTGTTTAGAACTGTTTTAGACTGTTTTGCTTGCAAATGGTGATTGATCTCTGCATATTTATCTCCTGATTCAGACAAGATGACTTTTCACTAAAACTCATATTTTAGTTGGAAGCAACATAAAAATAAATAAAAAATAATAATTTTTGGGTGAACTATTCCTTTTAGTACATGCTATTAAAAACATTTTATCAAAATGTAATAACTTCACACTTCCTGTGAAAAATCTATCCCTTTTTCATCACCAATCGTCACAAAAACCAAATAGCTTTTTAGTCATCAATACTTTTGCAGACAATGCAGCTTTTCTGAAATCTTGACAATGGTCAGCACATTAACAATAAAAGATATGCCAATTATAGCAAAAACAATATTTTTGAAAAAGCAATATTACTACATATCAAGACCTTCAGCCACCATGTCCAGGAAAAAAAGCCTCCAAAAGGGAATGCTAGTGGTGTTTCAGAGTAGCCTAGCATTTAAGTCTTGCTCCGTTCAGTTATGAAACAGCCACTTTTCATGATCCGATCAATACCTAATGGATAAAAACAAGTCTCTACATTTCCTTCTCAATAAATTTCCAAAATATTCCACATTGCAGACCTAAAGTGGATTGGAAAGTTCACTTTCTATATCCCCAAGTAGTATAATATAGCATAGCTGTACTGAGAAGCTGGTGTTTAGCATTGGAAATGTGTAATAGTTTGGCAGTCTTTGTGTTTATACTTTTTGACGTCTTCTCTTTTCTTAATCCACTGTGCACCGTAGACCATGTCAAAACATGTTCAAAAAGTACACCGCAGTTTCCAGAAGTCATTAGGAGGAAAATGTCAGGGAAATACCAAAAGGCCTTTGTGTTAGAATATCCGAATGAACATCTATTTCAACCCTACCTTTGATTTTTATTCATTTATTTTGTTTTGTTTTCATGTCCTACAGCAGCTAAGCACAAAGTCAAGTTTGTTCCACTGTTAGATTCCCTGAAGGCATCAGATTAATCTGACTTCCTGACTCTCATAGCAAGTCAATCTGTGAGTTGTTAAACCAATTTTCAGTTGTTCCTTTAGTTTGGATAGAGCACCCGCTGTAATGAAAACACTGTGTCCTTAAAAGTGCTACTCAGTGGTACGGCGGTTCTGCACTGTTCCGTTAAGATTAGTGGGAATTATTTTTGCGTACAGTCAGCTTTTGTGAACTATGATTAGGCCCTCTCATTCGTCCCTAATCTTCCCTTAGAAAGAAAAGAGCGCCTGTAGACACAAATATTTGTGCCAAATTAAGTAAAAGTTTGTATAAATTACAGTTTAAGAAAGAAATATAAAAATACAACGATAGTTAGATATAGTGATAGAACGACAGAGTGATAGATAAATATGATTAAACGATAGGTACAACGATAGAAGGATAGATACAACGATTGACTGATAGAGCGATAGATACAACAATTGAACGATAGAATGACAGATACAACTACTGAATGATAGAACAATAGAAACAATGACACAAGGATAGGTATAACAAATTAACCATAGAATGATGAATACAACAATAGAGCGATAGATACAACAACTGTATCAATGAACGATAGTTACAACTTTAAAATCAAGTCATTCTTGTGCATTTTTTTAGACAATGATAACTATAATACTTTTCTTGCTAGGTCTAGAGTTCGCATAGCAAAGTGATTTAAGCCTATAGCTTATTAAATTCCTGCATCTAATATTGGACTGATGTGCAATCAGAAAGTGTTTGGCAGATTTCTTTTTGCATGCAAAAAAATAGCATAAGCCTTATTTTCTTCTCCCACATGAGTTAAATTCTGAATGTAATAGCCTTTCACATTTCTCCCTGTTGGGCAAAACTATGCATACATGCTTCAGGAATACAATTACTGGCATGCTAGGCTGGTTCCTGTCAATCATGCTTTCAATAAATACATGCATTGAAATGAATTTGGAAATGCCCAGTGAGAGGCCCGTTTCAAATTTGTTATTTCACATGTCTTGCCAGCGCTGCTGTCTGAATGTGACGTGGGGCACTGGGGTCACAGCTTGCTGGCTGCTTAACATTAAAATTATAGAATAAGCCATCACCTTTTTCTATTCTCAGGGGAGGTCTGTGGATTGGTTTGCTGTGTGAGCAGAATGAAAAATGGTACATTTACTAAATATACCATGAGATATAACAGCATCCGTTGAGCTGAGGTACGAGCACTCAAAAGGTGAAATGAGAGTCTCCTCTGACCACATCGTTTTACAATTAATAGCAGGCCTTATGAAATGAAGAAGAATATCAATTGTGCACTATGTGCAACATTAACAGTCAGGGTATGTGGTACACCATAATGAATGGATTTTATCAGCAAGGAGCAGGCTGCATTTTCAAATTTGCACACCTTGCAGCTGATTGTCAAATGACTGTCAATTAAGGTGAATGCACAACAGGTCAATTAGAACAGAGTTTATAAATACTTCTAGTGTTTTCCTACTGAAAAAAATGGCTTAGCTGGTCTTGCTATAAAAAAATATCACAATTTTAACTGTAAAAAAAAAAAAAAAAGCTACAATAAAAACATGCTAAGTTGATTAACAATAAATTCCCTTATGGGGAAAAACTTTACTGAATCTAATAAGACATTTCATGTAATTTTACAGTGAAATACTGGTAGATTAACAGTATTTTGTAATTAAAAACAGACATCTTATGATTTTCAGTAAAAAAAAAAAATTGACATTCACAGAATTTCCTGTATCTTACCATTTGATGGGTTTTCATTTAAATAATGATGTTTCTTTTTAGTTTTTTGTCATCAGTTATGTACATTAAGGTTTTGTTACCTCTCATGTTGTTCAATTAATGTTTGTTGCATTATTTTAATGCCATGTGTGTTACCATTATGGTGTTTTTGCATTTTTATTTTATGGTGGTTGTCAGTGTATTATAAACATAAACCGTAGCAAAACGGTACACACCGGTTTGAGCTTGAACTTGCCCCAGGTTTAAGTACTTAGGTTGGTATATTGCCATTATTTTAATAAATTATATATATGTTTTTTGACTGTAAATTTAAATTCGATGCATAAAACCTAAAATGTTGCTACCATATATATATATATTTTTTTTTTTTTTTTTTTGCTGATTTAAAGTGGCCTTAAAACCGAAAC
>NW_015660497.1:180818-186734 GCF_001515625.1 Sinocyclocheilus rhinocerous | reverse complement strand
TTTTTTTTTTTTTTTTTCTGATTTAAAGTGGCCTTAAAACCGAAACCGGAAGGTTTTTTTTTTTTTTTTTTTTGCTCAGTGTTATCTAATTTTTAATTTCATGTGTTAATTGTTTGTGTTTTCTCTTTCTAGTGCAAAGTCATCAGATTTATTGTCCGAACCCAGTTACAAAGATCCTGCCAAAATTGGCAACCCAACAACAGTACCAAAATTGCTAATCATTGCTAATTAACAACAACAACAAACACACACAATTAAACACTGCAATTTATTAATAATGTTGGCTACTTTTAACCAAGTGACAGATCAATTTGCCATAGAGTTTGATTTGACACATGACTTTTGATCTGAAAACAGTACATTTAGTAGCAGTTTCTAAGAGTTGATGAGCCTATTTATTTTATTATCATATTTATCCTGTAAGTACAAGATAGATTAATTAAAATGTATAGGAATACTAAGAGACTGCTTTCTCCAGACCTCTTAGGAAAGAACTAGATCCCGAAGCTGGTCTTCTGCTCAGTCGTCACTCTCAGAAACCTGTGCTTCTCCTTCACTGTGAAGCATTTGTTTCTTCTAATTACTCTGACCAGTGGCAACAATGACCTTTATAGGTCAAGGCTCTGTTTCACAGGAACGCAAGTAAACAAAATTATGACAGGACGGCACATTGGTGATAATTAACAAAGATGTTTGTGAGTGCCTGTGTGTGTGCGTATGATTTGTGTCTGTGCTTGTTTGAGCGTATATAACATTTGCGCTCTCCAGCTGAGCAAACCAGATCCTGTGTGATGCCTTTCTTTCACACTAAGTATACAAGAGACTGGGGCTAGTTGTCACGTTTTACTACAGTGACTCGTTTAGTATTTTATTTTAGGTAAATTTATGTACAGACATGAGTCTTTGCTACAGAAGGAAAAAAAACTGAACATTTAGGCCATTATTGTCCTGAAAAAAGATACAGTTCACTGAACACACATTGACCTTCACACTATATTTGGCAATTTGTTACACTGGGAGCCTGCCATTAGACAGCTTATCGTAAGTTTGCACCAAAAATAAACTGTAAAAAAACTGTGACATCATGTCCACCAACTATACAGCATTAGGAAAAACAAATTAACTTTATTGATTGATTAATTAATTGACTGATTATTTAGTGTTTGAAACCAACATACAAAACACTGTTACAAAATATAATAATTATTATTATTTTAAATGAAATAATGAATTAATGAAAATACCACTTTGACCACTAAAAACCATTTGCAGCGCCATCATCCATCTAGATTATAACTTCATTGTCTTCCTATAATTATTATTACTCATTACTCAAGTTATCATGTGAAGTTATGTTAGTTTGTAATTGCTGGCCATCATCAAAATTAATCATGACAATTCTGAATGCATCTCAAACATGGCTTTAGATTGGTTGATAATTGTGTGATAACTGCATTTTCAGCATTAATATTTATAAGAATTTAAATCTGAGAGACGGCTTTTAACCAGTTAGGAGTCCTCTTAAAGTTATCCGTCTTCAGAAAACAAAAAATAAGACGACAAATGGAATCTAAAGACTGAAGTTTATGGAACGTAAGGTTATCAACAGCAGATAAAAAAGTGGGTTTTAAGCCACTATAAACACTGGAACCCTCAGACAGAGACATAAACGGTAGAGTTCAAAAGTCACAGACCACACTAAAATTATTTTTTATTTAAACCCAGAACACACTGCTTATTTTATTTATAATAAACACATAAATGTCAAAAGAAAAATATATATGTTTAATATTTTGCACTATTTCTAAGTAACTCAAGTAAATCAAGTAAACAATGTGAACTCCTACTAAGTGTCAGATGTTCTTGCTTCCATTGAAGCAGCTCTTTGGTACTGTCACGATACGCTGGAGCAAGGGAACGAGGAAACGAGGAGACGCGGAGATTTCACAAAACGAGAGTCTTTAATAATCCAACATGGAGACACAGAACACAAAGATGACGTTCAAGACCCGACAAATACAAACTGAACAGACTGGGACTTTTAAACACAGGGCAATCAGGGGAACACAGGTGCATGGAATCAGTCAATTAACTGGGACACGGAACACATGGGGAGAGAAAACACAACAAAAACCAATCCATAATCCTGACATATCGCCCCCCTCCCGGAAGGTGCGTCCTCACGCTGTAGAACAACAGAGGGGGGGAACGGGTGGGAACTAAGGAGGAGGCTCGGGAGGAGGATGGGCACCCGGGAGGGGGCCAGCAGACAGAGACCAGGGAGGCGACGAAGGAGGGAGGAGCCAGGGAGGAGACAGGAGGGGCCCGGAGCAGGAGGAGCACAGCAGGACCCAGGTCACAGCCATAACGGTGGCCCACGGTGGAGCCGACGGAGAGAGGAGCCATGGAGGAGGAATGGCCGCCGACTCCAGGGGCCGACCAACGGCAGTGGAGCAGGAGGTGGAGGAGCCCGAGGTGGAGACGGACAGCCAATGAGCCAGGGCGACGGGGAGGATCCGGAGGTCCTAGGCGGAGCAGATGGCGCCAGTGACCGACGCGAAGGCGTGGATCCGGGAGGCCGCGGTGGAGCCGGAGCGACAGAGGACTGAGGAGGAGCCGAGGGGATTAAGGAGCCTGACGAAGCAGGAGGGACGAAGGGACGAGGCAAAGCCGGAGGAGTGGAGTCCCGAGGCGCAGGATGGTCGACGCCAGACCAAGGCGGAGCCGGAGGAACGAGGGAGCCCGGCGGAGCTAGTGGACTGCCAGGACACGGCGGAGAGGAGGGAGCTAGGAGCCATGGTGGAGCAGACGGGTCAACGGGCCGAGGCGGAGTCCGGAGCCCAGAGGCTGGAGGCGGAGTCAAGGGATGGCACCACATAGACCCACCACCGCGCATCGGGGGGGTGGTGGTTTGGGCACTGGGTCGGGAGTGGAACTTCTCCTGGGAACAGGCGGGGAACGGAGATCCTTTTCTTGCCAGTGTCCACTCCACAAAGGTGGCAAAATTCGCTCGAGGACCATCTTTGGACGACAGCGCTCTGCACGAAATGTTCAAACTGGCATCGTAGAACGCACAGAGCACGTCGTCCGGGTAGCTGGTTAGAGCAGCGATGACCAGGAACCGTCTGGTATGGCCCTCGAGCGATCTCTCCCCCTGCTCCAGCAGAAGGAGGAGGTATTCCGGACGGGAGAGGGGATCCACAGAAACAACAGAAACAAAAAACACTGAGGAAAAAACGGAAACAAAAACGGAGGGAACACACGGAGGTAACTGTATTTGGCCGGGTCTTCTGTCACAATACGCTGGAGCAAGGGAATGAGGAAACGAGGAGAGGTGGAGATTTCACAAAATGAGAGTCTTTAATAATGCAACATGGAGACACAGAACACAAGGATGACGTTCAAGCCCCGACTGAACAGACTGGGACATTTAAACACAGGGCAATCAGGGGAACACAGGTGCATGGAATCAGTCAATTAACTGGGACACGGAACACATGGGGAGGGAAAACACAACAAAAACCAGTCCATAATCCTGACAGGTACATTCTCAAATCATGAATTAAAGCATTTTCACTAGTGGTCTCTGACTGTCATAGCATGTGCACTGTCCAACCCAATACAACCCTGAAAATATGATACAAACTCATTACCATAAAGACCTCCTCTTCCTCTCCCCCCACTCACTGTCTGCACAATTTTTTTAACTACTCCAGCAAGTCCTGGATGTGCTGGCAGAAAATTCATATGTCAACCATGTATGCCTTTTCATTGTATTTATAGAAACAACCTCTGGGGCCTCTCTGGTTTTAGGTGATTTCATTAGTCCTTTGTGCGTCTTAGGTTGGCAGCCTGTAGGGGGAAACCAATTACTTATTTTTGGACAGCAGCTGGATGGCAGGATGTGGGATGACAGAAGACAGAGGAAGCTAGGAAGATGAGTGATTCAAGCAGTCTGCTGAAATAGGAGCGACTACACAGATGATCAGAAGCACAGTTTGATATAACCGCTCACACTCGCTGTATCTGCACATTTGACTTCAAGCTATTAGCAGCATACCATCAATTTCCAAATGAAACAGTGAGGTAGTAAGATTGAGTGAATGATTTTAATTGAGAGACTTGTGGAAATGCCATAATAATTTTTCTGCTAAGCATTTCAGGTTTGAAATACCAAATGCAACATGCTTTTGCACAAGTTTTTGTTTTGGACATCAGCCAGAACACGATTAGTAGAGTGTTTCTAGCTAAGCCTTGGACAAATCCGATTCATGCACACATGGCTATCTTAGGTCATTTGTTTAAATAAAGCTTATGGGTAAGCTAGGGTAGTTAAATGAGCTCTAGGCCATCCCAGGCTGGGGACGCATTACAAGGCAGGACACAAGCAATTTAAGCCTTTCGGTCAAGCCGTCCAGGTACGTATAATGAGTCAGTCCATTAGCGTTGCACTATTCAGTCAAGCTGGGCCAGAAACACAGAGATAGCACACACATGATTAGCATGGCTCTGTACAGCAGTGGCAAGTCTTGGCAGGTAGACAGTCACATTGTCACAACAGCAGCAAGTCGTACAGTCTTGCAGCTTTTATCTTACTTTTTTTTTGAAGTTGTAAAACAGATTATTTCACATTTAATTCAACATGTTACTTGTAGTTTCTGTGTAATTTTTGTTAATTTACTAGCAATTTCTGAGCGAAAATTGTTATTAAACCAGTCTGGACAGCCCTATTTTGAATATCTTGTCACAAGTTCCACCAATTTAGTACAATCAGCATGACATGTTCATTAATATATTGGTGTTAAGGGTCTAATGTGCCCTACCATTCAAAAGTGTTTAAAAGTTTTCAAATCTTTTCAAAAAGTTATATGAAAAAACATTTTTTTTAAATACTTTTATATAGCAGTGATGCATTAACTAATCAAAGGTAAGAGGAAAGACTTTTAGATGTTTACTGTTATTATCAATGCTGGAAACAGCGGTGAAGTTGTTTAGGATTCTTTGATGAATAATAAGTTTAAAATAATTAATTAATCAAAGAATCCTAAACAACTGCACAACTGTTTCCAGCATTGACAATAACAGGAAATATTTCTTGAGCATCAAATCATCATATTAGAATGATTTCTGACGGATCTTGGGACACTGAAGACTGGAGTAATGATGCTGAAAAATCTGCTTTGCATCACAGGAATAAATTATAAATTTTAAAATATATTACAGTTTTTCTCAGTCGCTTTGGTACATTTCTCGAATCATCCTTTTACATTTGCAAAACAGTAAGTGCATTTCTCAAAACAACTCGTACAAATGGCAAAACACCATGGATTACCTGCAAAAGCCAGTCTCTTGCTCAAAATCCTTAGTTCATCTCTCAAAAATAAATATCTGTGTCAATGAACATGTCAGTGCCATCAGAATGACAAGTCCTTGTGTCATTGTGTACGGATAAGACAGTCAAATTGCTTAGTCATGTTGTCAATATAACAGTGTACTCTGGAGGGATGTTCTGATGTAAACTATGGCTACAGTTTTGATGACAATTATTGTAAATTGTAGGTTACACCTTAGTGTATGTGGGAGTTTGATTGCAAGAGACTGGACAAGATTCACATTTATGCTTTTACTGTTTGTACTGTAATTTGTTGACAGACCATGTCATTGCGATACAGAAAGGAAAAGACAGCACTGCATAGCACAAAGAAAAAAAAAGAAAAAAACAAAAGTAGAAATGTGAACATAGGACAATCTCCTTAGGGAAAACTGTACATGCAGTGCTGTAGGAATTACAGTGCAGTCTTCCTACACCTCCTGACGTTCCGGTCTGTTGGGCCACAAATTCTCATCCACATCACAACGAATATCTTCTCTTGCGATGCAGCGTGGAAAGAATCTTTTAGAGTGTCTTATCCAGCC
>NW_015660497.1:179464-180494 GCF_001515625.1 Sinocyclocheilus rhinocerous | reverse complement strand
AAAAAAAAAAAAAAAAAGTATATTTTTTTATGCAAAACTATTAAAATGTATTACAGTTTTTCTCAGTCGCTTTGCTACATTTCTCGAATCATCCTTGACATTTGCAAAACAGTAAGTGCATTTCTCAAAACAACTCGTACAAATAGCAAAACACCATGGATTACCTGCAAAAGCCAGTCTCTTGCTCAAAATCCTTAGTTCATCTCTCAAAAATAAATATCTGTGTCAATGAACATGTCAGTGCCATCAGAATGACAAGTCCTTGTGTCATTGTGTACGGATAAGACAGTCAAATTGCTTAGTCATGTTGTCAATATAACAGTGTACTCTGGAGGGATGTTCTGATGTAAACTATGGCTACAGTTTTGATGACAATTATTGTAAATTGTAGGTTACACCTTAGTGTATGTGGGAGTTTGATTGCAAGAGACTGGACAAGATTCACATTTATGCTTTTACTGTTTGTACTGTAATTTGTTGACAGACCATGTCATTGCGATACAGAAAGGAAAAGACAGCACTGCATAGCACAAAGAAAAAAAAACAAAAGTAGAAATGTGAACATAGGACAATCTCCTTAGAGACAACGTCTCAGGTTACATATGTAACCATGGTTCCCTGAGGGAACGAGACACTGCGTCCTCTAGGGGTCGCTATGGGGAACGCCTCGTCGTGACCCGTGTCTGAAGCATACATTGAAATAACACCAACTCGTTGGCCGGCGACAGCCATGACGTCACTACCGGTGCGACTATAAAATAGGCGCCTGTAGCACACATCATTCACTTTCTTCGTCAGAAGTTTGCGTCCGCAGCATGGCAAAAAGGCTAGAGGACGCAGTGTCTCGTTCCCTACTCAGGGAACCATGGTCACATAAGTAACCTGAGACGTTCCCTTTCATGGGAACTTCGAACTGCGTCCTCTAGGGGTCGCTATGGGGAACGCCTCGTCGTGACCCGTGTCTGAAGCATACATTGAAAAAAAACACCAACTCGTTGGCCGGCGACAGCCATGACATCACTACCGGTGC
>NW_015660497.1:177459-178396 GCF_001515625.1 Sinocyclocheilus rhinocerous | reverse complement strand
ACGTGCCCGGGGGCCTGCTTACGACGGCTCCCGCAGAAGCCCGTGTTTGGCCGCATGATCCAGGATTGAAGCCGAAGCCCGGCTTTTCTTACCTTCTGGACATCTATCGACGAGTGAAGGCCCACTACGAGTCGAGTACCTGGTTCCTGAACTCAGCAAAGGGGCCTCATCGAGGCCCTCTCCTAGAGAAGGACAGAACACACAGGTCTCGGGAAACACTGCAAGAAACTAGCAGAAGGTTATACACACAACCACCAGTCTGTTTTTACATATATCCATACTCACCCACCAGGTTCCCGCACCGGAGCCCTGTCCGGGGACGCTCTTCGACCGGACCATCAGTAAGGTGGTTTACTATGACCATAGAACCAATCCAAAACATCATAGGTCCAGTAGGAGCCCGCTCGCAGGAAGCTTCCACCTAACCTCGGTCAGGTGGAGAGATGGTGGTTACAGGGGGAATTAGGAGAGGAGCAGGGTAGGTGTTTCTCCCTGAGGGAAAAAGAGTGGATATCTAGGTATCACTCTGGTCTGGACGAAAGCGCCGACGCTTCGTCTGGATCATGTCCCTCAGGTCTCGCCTGCCTCCCCTTGACCCACGACGCTTCCTGCCCCCGCCCACAGGCGGAGGGGGCGCGCGAGTTGCGGCACTAGTCTTCTGTGCTCGTCTCTGATCCTCGAACCAAGACGGGCCAGGACCCCTGGGTTGTTCGGGCTCAGACCTGGACCTTCGTGGAATGAAGGTTTTGAACACTGCTGAGCGCGACTTCGCCTCTCTGAACTTGTCGACCACCGCCTCGACGGAGGTACCGAACAGTTCAGAGGGCGAAACCGGGGCATCGAGAAGAAAACCCCTTTCTTTCTTCCCGATGTCAGCCAGGTTTACCCACAGCTGCCTCTCCGTTACTACCATCGCCGCCATAGATCTGCCCATGGC
>NW_015660497.1:171044-176731 GCF_001515625.1 Sinocyclocheilus rhinocerous | reverse complement strand
AGCCTCTGCAGGCATCAGCTGTGATGTCATCACACGCTGCATCCATGGCAGCCAGAAGGGTCATCTGTGTATGTGGCTGGCGATCATATACTTTCCATCTCCATGCTGAGAAAAATTCCTCAATGGGGTTAAGGAATGGAGAGTAGGGTGAGAGGAACTCCATCAGCATCCTGTTGTGGGCTGCAAACCATTGCCTGATGATGTTGGAGCGATGGAAACTGACATTGTCCCAAACTATCACGTACTTTGGCAGGTCATCTCCAATCTGACCCCTCTCTTGTTCAGGGATGAGATCCCTGTAGAGAGTGTCTAAAAAGGTGACAAGACACTCTGTATTGTATGGCCCAATAATGGGAATATGCGTTAGCACACCATTCTCAGAGATAGCAGCACCCATGGTTATGTTCCCGCCCCGTTGGCCTGGCACATCAACTGTAGCTCTGTGGCCGATGATATTTCGACCACGCCTTCTGCGTTTCGTTAGGTTGAAGCCAGCCTCATCCATGTAGATGAAGCTGTGCGGTGGTTCACTTGCTTCCATTTCCATTATACGCTATATCCAGAAGACACAAAATTAGTTTTATGAATTACATGCATTTTCATTTTGGCCAATATACAGTTACATCAAATGTACACTTGAACAGGTAGTTTTGAGAATTTCAATTCTGATCTGAGAAATGTACCAACGCGACTGAGAAAAACTGTAAAATAGAAAAATAGCTTTTTTATTGACCCCAAACTTTTGAACAATATGTTGTCAGATCTATAGCTTCTCAGATGATGTGTATCTGTGTCTGTGTGTTAGTATACTCTTACACCTCTTCCCTTAGGGAAAAACAACACTTGGACTCAATACAAACGGCACCTCTCGTATCAGATACTGTCAAAACCTTGTCACAGTGTTAGCAGTTGCTGTCCTTCCCAAACTATTTATTTACTTGTCATGACACTGCCAGCCTGTGCCAGCCCTGTACAATTCTTAGGTTTCTGCCATTACAAATCCAAAAAAAACACCAAGCAAATCAATTTAGTCAAGTCAACCTTTTATGAAAATCACAAGTAATTGATGTGCTGACTCCTGAAATCAGTCCGCTAATCAAAAGAGCTCTTCTGATATTTTAAAAGCCTTGTAAGAGGAATCCAAATTGCCAAAGTACGCCTACACTCACACCTGCAAGGGCAGAGAAAAGTCGGTGGGTGCATCGGTTTTCACATTTCCTTTGAGGATGGAACATCAGTCTTTCAGCAATAAGAAAAGCCGGGATTGATTGATCTGGTGACATTTCTGAAGATGAGCTAAGAGCCTCTCAGACAGATTTTCTCTCTTTGACTTGTCTGTGTTTAATAGAAGAATTGATCTTGACAGAGAGTTCAGATGCATTGAAGTTCAAAGGAATAGATCGCCCAAAAATGAAATTCTGTCATCATATACTTGTTCCAAACCATGATACTGTATTTTTGTTTTTTTGGGGGGGGGACACATAAGTTGAAACTTGCTCTTTTGCATATATTAGAAGTTAATGGTGAATATTGGCTGTCAAGCTCCAAAAATGACAAGAAACACAAGAATTCTCAAGCCATATTTTATATTTGTGTGAGGAAAAACACAACTGACACCGAAAATCATCTCCTCTGCTGCAACAGAGAGGAAGATTTTCAGTGAGTCATTAAATTTCAGTCTTTTCATCACACAACGTTATTGTATGACTTCAGAAGACTTTGAAAATGCTGCACTTTCAGAAAAAAAGGTAAAAAAAGCTGTAGCCTAACTTTTAGGCACTAATATGTACAATTTAGGTGCTAACATGCACCTTTAAGGTACCAATTAGGACCCTTAGGTACAAAGGTGTACCTTTTGTTCTGAGAGTGTGTGGAGGAGAGTTTATATGCAGTAAGGATGTTTTTTCAGCTGATCTGTAGATCAGAATTTCTCTTCAGAAAATATTTATTAAATCATAGAGAGAGAGACAGAGAGAAAGAGAAACAGATAGATAGATAGATAGATAGATAGATAGATAGATAGATAGACTCACTACTATTCACACAGATTCACTTTTGCTGGAAAACAATGGCAAATAATGCATACATTATCAATCAGTAATAGGTTTGTAATTGATGCATTCAAGCCAAACATGATGCCTCAGTTTAAGGTTGAAAGAGTATGAGTTAAGATGTAAAGTGATGCAAACTAATTGACTTTTTTGCAATTTAGACTGTAATTTATGAGATTCACATAATTCATAACTGAGACAAGAAACATTAAAGGAGCCATGTTTGACATGTGTGGTATATGATTAAGAGTAAATGTGTTATATGATATATTTTACATATAGCGCTGACGCGCTACGGGCGTCCCGAGTTCGAATCCCGGCTCGAGGACTTTTCCCAATCCCACCCCCTCGCTCTCTCCCACTTCGCTTCCTGTCATCTCTATGCTGTTCTATAATAATAAAGGCAAATACGCCAAAAAATGTGTTTTATTTTAAAATAAAAATATTATTTGTAACTAGGATTATTTTACAATAAATAATGGTTATTTTAATGGTCTTCTTTCCTTTTCTCTATTCCCCTAAATCCCATTAAATCTTTTAATCATTCAAATCATTTAAATAAAAAGACCAAAAGACCCCAATGTTTAAGACATTTTTACGGGTTTGGGACAAAAGGAGAAATTTTCATTTTTGCACAAGACCTATAGAGTTAAAGAACTGCTGTACTATATTTTTTTGAAAGATGATTACAACAGATGACAACAAAGAAACAATGACAGTGGGATGTGCATATGCATCACGCTCATGTATTCCCACACACCAATTTTGCACTTAAAACCATTTTGTACTTTCAATGTCAAGCACTCCACATCATGGAAATTAGCAAAGTGTTTGTCTATGTGCGTTATGCATGTACGCTCGTGATGGGCTCATCAGGAACGTCAGTGCTCATGTTTTTACTGTGGTTCCCCTCCACAACAGTGGGCTTACTGTTTAATGAGAGCACCTTTGGGCCATGGTGAAAGGCCAAGAGCCTTTGTAATTATTGTGATTACAGTGAGTGGCAATCAGGGGCCAACCTGTCATCTCTCTTCACCTCCACACTGCCAGCACTGCAGGGGAGATCTCCAGGACAAACGCATGAGTGTGCTTTCATGCTCCGCGAGTGTGTGTTTGTGTGTGTGTAGGTGAAGTGTGTGAACAGTTTGTGGTGGCCACAGCAGCATCTGTCAATTTGTACGAGTTGTCAAGATGACAATTACACGCACACGCATACACACACCCAGTATTAATTAGCTCATTCTTCATGTCATACAGTAATAACTGTGTCACATCCATTTCTATCAGCTCAAACGGCTTGACAGGCAGCAGGATTTACCTATCATAGCCATTGCGGTGCTGGCTTATTAGTGCATTTCATTAGTGGTGCTTGCTAATGCAAACATCACTATTAATATTGCTCAAGCATGCAGTTAGGGATTCGAGGAAAAAAACACCTCTAAGAATTAAAGTAATGTAATAAAGTAATAGCGGGGTACAAATTAAATCATGGGGCTTACTGAGAAGATGTGTGTAATTACTATTCTAAGAAATCTGTTTTTCACCATGTGGATGATAAAACGGGTGAAATTCCAAATTAGCAGGTAAGTTAGGGACTCGAAAAATATAGTAGCACCATAGTAAACCCTTAGCAATGTGGTAAAAACACCTTAATAATCTTTGGCAACTGTTCACAACACCAGCATTGTGGCAATGATTTTTATGTGGGCAACATAGCCTACCAATGTGTCCCCCCACCCCACTTTTAATAAAACTTAAACTTAAAAAAAGTTTCAGTTTTATTTCGATCAATCATGTTACTGCCAGCCATCCAGAACACTCAATCCCTTAGCTACTCATGACCTGTAACACTAAAGCATTGTGGTAGGAAGCGTCACAAAGACAAGTACCTAGAATCCAACCTGAACATTTTCTTCAGACAATGTTAAAAATCTAGTTACTCGGTACGTCTCCATGTAGAGCAAGGGATATACAATTATGAATTAATGAATATTAATGCATCAGAGTGGAGTTTTCTCATTAGCGCATTGTCAAAAAGGAGAAGGCGCACTCATAAAGGTAATGTAAGGTTATCGAGTTAATTCATCAAGTGCAGTCTTGTACTTAGAGTCGACACTGTCATTTACATTACCCTCATAACAATGGAGAAGACAGAGAGGCTTCAGCTTCCTTTATTTTAGCTTGGGGCTTCCTGCAGGTTGGTCACACAACTACACAAGCTACCTAAACAAAATGGGCCCTAGGCTGGATGTTGGTAAAGTTGCAAAATCAAGCTTTTACAATTTATATTTACAGCTAAAACAGATCTTGCAGCTTCTTTTTAACCCTTCGATATTTCAATACTAAATCTAGTCTGTTTTTTATACACTGTAGATCACAGAAGCCACACATTTTTCTGATTAAATGAAATTTTTAACAAGCTCAAATATTTTGCTACTGTTTGCAAATGTTGTTTTCCAATGTCTGCTGCAAGGATTTCTGATAGGGCATTCAGTTACATGGCATTTATGGCCATTGAGATAAATGGGAATGCTAACAGATCTCTCCTGGTATAATAGACCTCATTGACCCATACTAAGGTCCATTACCTCTCTGAGCCTATGTTGAATTTCTTTTATACCGGTTTATTTTTCATCATGTACTTTGAAGCAGATTAATCAAAGCCTTGCTCTTGTAATGGCAAGCACAAGTGGTGTGGGCTATTGAACCTCTGGGCTTGTCATGCAAATGGATACAAATTATACTTGAAACGCCCAAATAACAAAACTAATGTGTTTCATGCAAAGCTAACCAAATAGTAACATTCAGGGATGTTTTTGGTTTCTTAAAAGAAGTTATGACATATTAGGGTAATTACCGCAAAGCAGTTGCCCATAATACATTGCTGGGGTACTCAATGAGAGTGTGCTGCTTAATATTTCTTCTAATATTAAAAATCCTAACATTACATAATTTAATGCAGAGAATATTTTTATATACTAGAATGTCATCATCAATGTGTCCGGTTTGCACATCTGTTCTGCTATGAGGTTTCTTATGCCATGTAAATAATGTAAAAACCGAATTATTTACCAGTTTACCCATAATGAAAGCATATTATTTCTCCATAAAATGAAGCTCTTTTCTCTTCTACAGCAACATAATATTGTTCATGCTTCAAGTGTCCTATTGCAGTGGTTCTCAACCGAAGGGTCATGACCCAAAAATGGGTTGCAGGTCTGTTATAATACAGTCGTGGACAGCAGGGAAAAAACAATGCTAAATGGAGGCCGAATTGTTTGGGAGGGCTTTTAAAAAGCGTGAAATGGATTTTTTTTTTTTTTTTTGCTTGTTTGCTGCCTGTCATGTCACAGCTCAGGACAGGTGCTAGTGAAGGGCTTGGGACTGTGCATGTTCTTGTGCAACCATCAAACAATGAGCGTGAAAAACAAATGTGTCTAGAACTGAGCTGCCATGAACAAAGTTGCTATCAAACATCAAATGTACATTATAAGGGTACTTTTATCCAACAAGGATCCATTAAAATTATCAAATGCTTTTACACTGTTAAAACAAAATTCTTTTTGTTTCTCCCTTTGAATTAGTTATTCGAAAAATCTTGAAATATGAAAAAAAGGAAACCGTGGTATATATATA
>NW_015660497.1:151278-170889 GCF_001515625.1 Sinocyclocheilus rhinocerous | reverse complement strand
AACCGTGGTATATATATATATATATATATATATATATATATATATATATAGCAACAATTTTTATCATTGGTTTTAATAAGAAATGCTTCTTGAGCAGCAAATCATCATATTAGAATGATTTCTGAAGGATCACTGAAGACTGGAGTAATGATGCTGAAAATTTAACTTTGCCATCACTGGAATAAATTACATTTTAAAATATAATTTCGTAATACTGCTTTTTTTAGTGTATTTTCACCAAATAAATGCAACTTTGGTGAAGATAAGAGACATTTTAAAACAAATCACACTGAACCCAAACTTTTGGTAGAATAGAATAGAATAGAATAGAATAGAATAGAATAGCATCAGCTATGACTGCTAAGGTTTTGCAAGTCCCTAAAAGTTTAGCAGTGAGCCTAGGACAAACTTAGAATGCTTGAATCAAGTGAAGAATAGAATAGAATAGAATAGAATAGAAACCACCATGTGAGAAACACTGCCCCTTTGTGTAAGAAATTTTAAATTGAGATAGAAATTAATGAAATATATAGCAATTCTTTTATAATTGAGACTGAAAAATAATGGAGTAAAATAAGTGCTTTTGGCCATTTAGTACCATTTGGCAGGAATGCAATCTCTTCTACACTTCAGCTTTAAAATTCAATCTGCTTCAGCTACTTTCTGCTAATTAGCAATGATAAACGAGTAGAGATAAGCCTCAGTTATCACAAACTGTCCATTCCACATCATTTTATCAACATAATGATAAATTTTACAATTCAGCAACATTTATGACACTTCTCTGGCCCTCCAAAATGCAATCTGGCACAATGAGCAACACTAAAAAAAGGCTTTAAATGCTGAATCGAGTGAAGATCATGAATCATAACTCTGCTGACAACAGGAGGCTTTATTCAGCACAGCTAAGCAAAACAAGTCTGAAGCAGGCGCTTGGACGCAGCAATTGTCGAGAGCTCTCTAATCCCAGCCGAACACACGCAAGGTGCGGAGTAAACAATTATCGCTGTGCAGTTACGCTCCACTTCATGCTGAGGAGCATTTCATGAGAGTCAAGCTAAACGTTACGTATGACACATCGTCTGACCTGTAGGAAAGCAACCACTTAGAGCAGGTTTATCATGATTCAATCAGTGTCAGTCTTTATTTATTGTAAAAGCCGCTATAAGCTGTATGAATCATAAAAGACTGAGGCATGCAGTGGCATTCAACTGTAAATAAGTACATGGTGGAATTCGAGAACCAAATGCCCGATGTGCCCTCTGGTGTACCGAGCCACTATTCGAATAACGATCATCAGAATAAGCATTCTAAGTTTGTGCTAAACTTTTAGGGACTTGCAAAAACTTAGCAGTCATAGCTGATGCTAATACATGTAAATATGTGATGATTATGTGCATGATTATGGTAATTACATAGCTGGCATACTACTAACACACCCATTTAGCTAAAAAATTAGGAACTGTAACTTTCGAGTAAAATCATGCTAATGATATGTTGGATTTGTAGGTCTAGTCTGCACAGCATGAGCCATTTAAAGATTCAAAAATATGTCTGGATGTCTTTTGCTTGTTGTTTTTACCCACATTGGGTATACTTTTAAAGAGTCATGAAACTCACAAAAAAAAAAAAAAAAGTGTGGCGGACAGCTGCAGTGTGGAGTGATGAGTTTTGAATTAACAGAGTGTAGAGTACAAAAAGTTCCCCGAAAATAATTTTTTTTTTTTTTTTTTTTCCAGACATGAAATTTATTCAGCGAGGATGCATTAAACTGATCGATAGTGACAGTAAAGACATTTATCATGTTAAAAAATATATTTTTTTTATTTCAAATAAATGCTTTTCTGAACTGTTCAAAGAACCCTGAACAACCCTCTATGCGAGCAAATCACTGGCATATGTTACTAAATTTCGAACTGAGTGAATGTCTATATTTAGCCATTTTCATGTCAAAAAGACTGAGTTTGTTTGGAATTATTCGGCCTTTAAGAACAAGCAGAAGACACTGCCGGTTCTTTCGGTAGTGGGCGGGGCTAATACCCAAGCAGCAGTCCCATTGGTTGGCGCTCACCTATTACCATTCATGCTTTGATTTCAGCAAATAAGTTCAAGCGATCACAGACAACTTGATTAATATTCATTAACCCAGCAGCTTATCAGACCCTAGTGTGATTTTATTGTTATTAGTAGTAGAATTAGTAGTATGTCATGAGTAATAATTTTTTTTTTTTTTTTAACAGAAACACTAAATGACCATTCTCAAGCAAAAAATATGTGCTACTTTGCTAAAATAAAAACAAACCATTCATACTGTATACTGTATATATACAGATCATGCCAAGGTGTTAGTAGAGGTTTGACTAAAACAAAATGTATCCCATTTTCCACAAAAATATTAAGCAGCACAACTGTTTTGAACATTGATAATAGTGTAATGATGTAATGTTTCTTGAACAGCAAATCAGCATATTAGAATGATTTCTGTAGGATCGTGTGACACAGAAGACTGGAGTAATGATGCTGAAAATTCAGCTTTGCATCACAGGAATAAGTTACATTTAAATATATATATTGATATAGAAAACATTTTTAAATTGTAATACAATTTTACAATAGTCATGCAAGTCATGCTGGCTATAATATGACCCAAACAAAGACTTCAAAAACTGTTGTTGATCCTAAGTAACATTTAGAATATGTTCAAAGCGATTATTATTACATCTTTACCGTAAAATATTTGCATTGGCCAGTCAAACTTCCTGACTATTTTGTTTGACAGAATCCAAAATATAGTCAAGCAGTTATTTAGGTCATGCTGCACAGAATACCAGAAAGGCAATGACTTCAGTCATTAACCTGAATATACAATATGCCCCGCAAGCTGTAAATTGATAGTCCCATATTTTATTATTTTATTTGCTGTTAAGCATCAGTGAATTTGCAAACAAAGCATTATGAGTGAGTGTTCTTATTTTCCTGTTAGTTGAAGAAATGTGCCATATAAATGTTGAACAGTCTCAGACATGCGACACATCATGCCATCAGTTGTGCACCCTGTGCAATGAATCTGACTAAACAGGATAATTTAATAACTGAGAGAATCAGAATTGTAATCCAGCTCACATTTTACTTTCAAATGATCCAGGTTATTACTTGTGAATGTTAATATGTTGCTATGCTGTTGCTAGGTGGTCAGAAGAAAAAAAAACGTTTCTCTTATACTGGTCTCAAGATTAGTTTAGTTCAAAGATTTTTTTAACCAAGTTTAAATTCTATGTCTGATCAATTAGAATACCACACCACTGTTCAGCAAGTGGCACATTGGATATTACAATTCAGTTTTGACAAACAGACCAAAATATAAGTCATCTTGCATATTAGTGATACATAGAAATTAAAAATTTGTTTTGTGACAAATAGCAAAATGGCAGATAACAAAATTCTACACTAAACGTTATACTATATCAATGCTATAATAAAAGTTTAAATGTTAATGTTTTAAAAAAAAATTTAATTGTTGTAAACTATCGTACACCATTTTTTATTGTACACCAAAAGTGAATTTATATGCTACTGTCTATTTTTAAATGTTTTTCAAAAAAAGTCTGTAATGCTCACCATTTTCACTCTAAGCTGCATTTATTTGATCAAAAACACAGTAAAATAATACAATTATGAAATATTATTCAACTTTTAAAATTGTTTTTTCAAAAATGTTTTCTATTTGAATATATTTTAAAATGTAATTTATTCCTGTGATGCCAAGCTGAATTTTCAACATCATTACTCCAGTCGTTAGTGTCACATGATCCTTCAGAAATCAATTTAATATGCTGATTTGCTGCTCAGTAAATATTTATAATTCATATAAATTAAAGGTAGCTTGTGCTGCATAATATTGTTGTGGAATCAGTGATACATATTTTCCTGAGTCCTGAGCGCATGAATTGCCAAAGGAAGTCATATATTTACAAGTGGCAAATTCTGAACTTTATACATAATACACAAGATGCCGGGTTGTGCCGAGACATTGAAACATGCTGATGTATAATATAAATAATATCATATAATATATCTGTATATAAAGAGATCAGTGGGTGGAAAGCAGATCCGTAGCGAATGGAGTTAAAACTGAAAATCTCTTTGGGGATTCTTTATTGCACTCCATATCAAATCCGAACTCACTATGGAAAATATATTCTGAGCTTTACAACACATCACTAAGGCACAACAAAACACAACAGTCTGAGCTACCAATGAATCCCATTTCCATGGCTATGAGCCATTTTAGAAGTCTTTTTGTGAATAATCTTTAGAAAGTCACAGAACATGGATGAAAGGAATGTGACCATTCAGCCTGATAATGATGAGTGTCAGAAAAATGATTGAGGTGCTACCCATTTTCCTCCATCTATACATTATACCAGCCTTTTGTGTTTTCTTTTCCTAAATCACGGGGATGCATTTCGATTAGAACTGAACCACTCAAGGTTTCCCATCTTCTACTAAGACAACAAGTCATTCAGCCTTAATCTGGATATGGGTTAGTCAGGTCAGGTTTCCCATTTCCCTAGATAAAACTGCATCTAGGACACACCGTAAAAGCTTTTTATGAATTAGGTTAATGGCTATTCTGTCTGAACACAGTGAAACATGCATTTTTCTGGTGTATAATTGCTGTAGGTAGCGGTAGCACAGCTACGAAGGCTATAATTGTCTACAAGGTTGTAATCGCTGAAGGCTCTTAGCTGTAATACAACAAATGACCACGTTCATATTTAGTGACTCTGTAGGCCAGTTTGCAGTACAAGACTGATAAAGGAAATATGTCTGCTAGTTCAATTTAGAGTTCATGGGGAAACCACCAAATTGTGTTTTTGGCAAAGTGGGTGAAGTGGAGAACACATTTTATTTGGAACATTGCTGATATGAAAATGCATATGCATTATTCAACTGTAACATAGTGTCCTAACCAAATGGATCCAAAACAAGCCATCTCTTCAATATAAATATAAATGAAAAAGGTTTTGCTTTAATCTGATATTTGGGTTTCAGCTTCAGCAGCATCATACCAAGTAGCCCCTCCCGTCATGAAATTCCATTGGTGAAAAACTGCACCGATAATAACCAAAAAAATTTCACTTGGAAACTTGGTTCACACCAAGTCTGGTGAAAATGAAAAAAACTTTTTTAATGGCAAAATTATTCACATGAAGTCAAAGGCAAAAAAAATAATTATAAATAAATAATCTGAACTAGATTCTAGAAAATGTTTGAATATCTGAATGAGTTGTTTGACTCCAAAATAACTGACCTTTCACAATTGACATACAGATTACTGAAACATAGTCGCTAAGTGATAATTTGGGGTTTATAATGAGACATTATGCACTTGAATACATCATAAACGAAACCTGACAGCAAACAAAATGTCACCTCATATGAGTCACTTACTCTAGGATTTACTTTGTTCAGGGCATGAAATGCTCTGCCATTAACTATAATGAGACTAATATCCTAGAGGGCAAAGTGACCCCTCACACATCATACTTTCTAATTGCCTGTAATTCTACACCCTAATAATGTCTGTACATTATCAGCCTATAATTTTCAGCCAGGACATTTTCTGCTCGAAACGGTCGCTTGAAGCATATATGCAGCTCATTCTCAGAGGATAAGTGTATGTGGCCCAGAAAAGTTTCGTTTTTATTTTTTTAAAAAGATGCAATACATTAGACCCAAAGCTGTTTCCATAGATAAAGTGATATCAATTAACCAACATTCTCATGCCGAAAATCATACAAGCAGCAAATTTACCAAATTTTACAGTTACCCAGATCTAGCTAATTAGCTACACCAGCTCTCAGTTAGACGCTTAACTCGACTTTATTACAATATTTTGCATTGATATGGCTGTGCAAATTAATCCTTCTTCCTGGTGATTATTCCAGTTAAGCATAGTGCCACAGCTTGATAAAAATCCCAATTAACTGAAGCTAATTATATTCACTTTTTTATTTCATATCCCATGCCTGATTTAGATTGCAACAGAGAAGCATATAAATATATATAAATATATATATTTATTTATTTATCAAAAACGAGAACAGTTAAATATTTCACAATATTATTGATTTTACTGTTTTTTTGATTAAATAAAAGGTATAAGAGTAATCTTTTATAATCTTTCAAAAACATTTTAAAAAGCTTACAGACTCCAAACTTTTGAAAGGTAGTGTGTATATTTTACATTCTCTGTCTGTTTAACATTTACTTAATCCTTCTTGTCTTTCACTGAAAATATCAAATGTTAAGACTCTTAGAGGTCAGTGTAAGCCTCTCCTTCACTTCAGGTCTGCCAGTGAATTTGAATGGCACTTAAACTGTGGTTAGTGTACCATTGGTGGTCTGTGAATGATTTTAAGGGCCACTGCTCTATAACAAATCACACCTCTCACTCACTGTGATTTAATCTCCCCTGTTCCCTGTAACACACACACACACACACATTACACACACTTTCATTCTGTCTTTCTCCGTTATTTATCCTTCTGCTCCGCTTTTCCCTTCTTGCTCACAAGCGTGAACATTCTTCTGTTTGCTTCTCTCTTGAAAAAGGCATATTTGTGGAGTAATCCAAAAGTTTCACTTTCAGAGCTGAATACTTTGAGCTCAGAAAGAACAAAAGTTTGACTGTCCTTTTAAACTGAGATTGTAGAAACAACATATTCTTCTTCCTAATCACTGAAGACAAAAACATGGTTAAAGCAGCAATCTGAAATGTTACAGACAATGTAACAGCCAGAACACTCACAGTTTCTTTTGAAATGACCATCTATAGACACAGTAACTGTATATGACAAACTAAGTTGTTAGATATTTTCAAATTAAAGAGTTGGTCAGTTTTCAAATCGACACATTCTCCTTTTAAAAACACAACCAGGCTCACTGAATAAAACATGCCTGTGGCGACATCTCTGCAAAATGATATTAAGCCCAAAGTATACTTCATTTTTGTATGCGTACGCTAGTGTACTGTATGCGTACAGTTGAATGCGTAGCGTTTCAAAGAATAGTCCATTTGATAGAGTGCACAGACACAGGCGGTTGACACATGCGCTCTAGAAAGTTTTAACATTGTCTAGTGTCTGCAGTATTTTACTCCTTAAGTTATGACCGACAAAAGTGTGTTTGTACTTAAACTAAGGTCGCGGCTATCTCATAACCCTTTCACATGTGCTTGTCAAAGCAGGTGTCCATTTTTGTTGCTGTTCCGTCTCTTTAATTTCATTTTCTACTGTGAAACAATGGCCCACACCAGTGTTGTCACCTTGTGAAACAACTTATTAGAGCAAAGCAAATTCAATGTGCATGTGCAAAAATCAGCGTACTATTCTGGTAATGAAATTTGCGTCACGCACACTGTACGCAGACCCTCATGTGCGTAAAAAAATTCTGAAGGCTTTGTGCACATTTTGTGACACTTTCTAAATGAAATGTCCAGTGTGTGGCTCTCAAAGCGCTTTCATTTTTTTCCCAAAACAGATTAATGTGATTGTGGCAACGTTTTAAGTTAGTTGTTGCATGTTCAGAACTGAATTTTCCAGTGGCCCCAATGCTCTGTTGTTTTTAAAATAAATAATGTACCTCCTGTTAACAAAAACAAAAAGGAGATCAAAATGAAGGTAGATGCATGTTTTTCCAATGAGCCTATGTGGTAAAATAAGCTTCCTAGAAAATTATCAATGCAAATTAAGAATACAACACATCAAGGGAGCAAACCTCCTGAAGACAAAATGCAGATCACAACAAGATGGCCCAAAAAAAGAAAGTAGGCCACTAAATAATACCTCGAGCCTCACATAGGGTGTATGTGTGAATAGTATCAGTCAAAGAATGGTGCTAAACCCCTTCAACTGTAGCAGAGTATTTGCTCATCCAAAAACAATAAAACCACTCTCTCTGAAAATGAATGTTTGAGGGCAGACTTTACAGCAAATGACTGATGGATTCAGGTTGCAGGCCTGGCACTTGTTGGCCACAGTACTGACCTGTCAACAAGACCTCCATCTATAGCTTCAGAATGACCAATTGCTAGAGGAAATCTGAGTGTAAATTACAGTGTCCTTATTTCAGTGGTGGGTCATGCCCCAAAAATGGGTCGCAGGTCCGTTTTAATAAACAAAACAATGCAGAATGCAAATTAAAAAATGCAACTCACCATGTAATCATGCATAATTATGACAGCAAAATAAAAGGGCTTATTAAAATGGAGAAACACTTCCCATATCTTCTGTTATTGATGTCAAAGGTAAAACTCTACAGCATTTTGAAGAAATTCATCAAATGTATTACTTGTTTGAAGACATCTTAGACAGATACCAACAGATCCTTGAAAATTTGTAACAAAATAAATTCATTATATTGACTAAAACTTTTTTTTTAATGAAAGTTTACTTTCCACACAATTGACAGTAGCCAATGACTTCCATAGTATGGAAAAAAATACTATTAAAGTCTATGGCTACTGTTTGGTTACCCACATTCTTCAAAATATCTTATTTTTTCTCAACAAAAGAACAAAACTCATACAGGTTTGGAATGACATGAGAGTGAGTAAATGATAGAATTTTCATTTTGGGGTGAACTATCCCTTTAAAGAAACAAGCAGTGAGTACGTAATAATTACTATTCCAGAAGTCAAACAACCATTTAGTATATTACCAAATGAAATGAATGGACTTACAGAAAAAAAAAAATGTATGAATAAAATCTACATCCAAACAAAAAAATGCAGGTGTGCTGATCATATCAGCATTTGTCTCGTAACTGCTCTGAATTCATATATAGCAGCACTAAACTGAAGGTCCATAGTAACCCTGGCAGCTTGCTGACTGAGACTCTTTGTACAACTCGCATTCAGAGCTTTCATAAGAAGCCATAATCTGTCATGGAAAAGACAGAGCGGAGGTGGAGGAGAATGTGCGTAAGCAAGTGAGCATGATGAGGGCCTTAAAAAAAATTATTTTGCTTTCAAGTTATGCAGCGTGCGAATGTAGACTGTGTAGGTGTGTGACAGTGAATGAGACACAGAGAGGTGCTATACTGTAGTAAAGCAGTGTTGCTGGCTTTCAAAGGAGCTGTTACATTTGCTTTTTATAAGAGCACGCGTTGGAAAAGAATCAGCATTCAGCTGCAGCAAAAACCACACAACGACTACAGTCTTTGAAGCAAGTGCAAAAGCACCAGGGAATATGCATTACCTTAAACTTTAGTTCATTTTAGTTCAACTTTAGTAGGCCTATCTTTTTCACAAAACCTAAATTTGGTTAAAAATCTTGTTTGGTTGAGAACTTCCCATATACCAGACACAACACAACCTAAAAATACACAGCTGTATCTCAGTTAGCATACTTGTATTAGAAAGTAGCCTACTTATTCTCTGGTAATATCAAAGCAAATTGGTTATGCTTCCAAAAATATGCCAGAATTGATACATATGTGCATTAAATGTGTGTCTTCATTAAATATGGGATGCAGCGATATTAATATTTTGGGCTGATAACAATATTAACTTTCATTTTTTTGCCTGATACAAATGGCCAATAATAAAATTTGTTCAAATTAATAAAAAAAACAAAAAACACTTGTCGGTGCTTAATAGCCTCGTGGGCTGCGTACCGATATATAGCACTGTTGCGCTTTGGGCGTCCCGAGTTCGAGTCCCGGCTAGCGCACCTTTCCCAATCCCATCCCCCCTCTCTCTCCCACTCTGTTTCCTGTCAATATATACTGTCCTTTCCGAATAAAAGGCAAACATTACAAAAATCTAATGTTTTAGGGGTTTTTTAAATGCTACAGATGAATTTATGCACACAGCATTATAATGTATAGTTTCTGTTATTGAATTATTAGTGTTTAAAGATTCACTACTATAAAAATTTGTATTATCCCAGCAGGCACCTTGATATCAACTTGATGTCAAATATTAGTCAAGACTTGATCAAGATGCTGTAACATCTTTTTAAATTCAGTTTGGATGGCAATTCCTTGCAGTGGTAATTGGGTGAAAATAGGAAGTTAATCCCACACTGAAATTGTAGGCCAATATGTTTGACGTTCAATTTACTTCAAATCAATGTCATGTCAAGTTTTTGACGTCAGTTTGATTTGCATATTTGACCAGTTTTTTAATGTAAATTTGATGATCAGTTGCCCACTGGGTGGCAAATGTAATCTACATGTAAAACAGAGGGATTGAGCATCAACAAATGCCAATAAATAAAAAAAGAAATTCTAATATTGCTTAATATGGTACTGATATAATGCACATCACTATTGATAATTTTGTCAGCTACCAATAAAACTGTAGGACCAATATGGAAGACAGTTTGAGATGATCATCTTAATTCCATTTGGGGGCGCCAGATGGTAGAAACACAATTCAATTTTAAAGTCTTTAATCAACTGAGCACGCTCATCCAACATCTGATGTTTATTAAATTAATGAAAATTTCATTCAGGATGGTACAATGGTTCATGCATTTCTGATATTTTATAATGTCAGATTGTTGTTCTTTTTCATCAATCTTCCACAGAGGATGCCAACATTGCATCGTAGGGTAACATTACATCAGGGCAATAAAACGGCTTCCTTCCATGTTGTTTATCTTCTGTAATAAATTACACAACTCCAAACCAAGTTCAAGGTCTGTAAACAAATAAAACCATATGCCTGTTATGTACTGCTCCCTGCGTTACTCAACGGGAGTTTTGAATATGTCCCAACATGTGATAATATAGCAATGCATCACATAATTGCTAATGAACGATTCTGTGTTCCTTTACTTCTAAAGAAAGTTATACACTATAAATCGTGCACGCTGTTTTTCTGCTTCTCAGATTGTTTTACCTCAGCAGTTAAACTGTTTTTCTAATGTGTAAAAGTCTCAGTTTTTGAGTTCTTGAGGTGCATTAAAAACCAGAGACTCTTTTTTCAGAAATGAAATGCAAACACCAGAAGCGAGCACAGCACATGCCGTCCAGGGCTCGACTTCCAAATGCAATAGTGGAAACAAGATTCTTTCCCAGTCTGAAGCAACAGCGTTTCTCCACGTGCCTACGGCTCTCCAGGAAGTAATGAAAGTATTTCAAAAGGATTTTGGTTTAACTTGGAGGTATGCAGACTTGCGAACCGACTCAGACATATACTTTCAGGATGAGACTTTCCTTTCCAGCTAGCATGCAGAGACTTTCCCCTTGTGATTCAGTATGTGGTCTGATACCAGATATCAGCGAAGATCACTGGGAATTTAGCACCATGTGGTAATGCAAAGCACTACAGTGATTCCTGTCCATAACTATGGAGAGATTTATTACCATTAATATAAAATGAGATGTAATGAATGTAATGCATTTTCGTGGATTAATCTGATTTACAATGTTCAGAGAGAGAGCAAAAATTTATATGCATGACGTTCCATCAGCAAAACATTTAATTTTATAAACCAGCAGTAAGTTTGGACACATAAAATGTATGCCCCTGGTCATTGTAAAACATCCTTCTGACCAAGAGGCTGTGAGAAATATCAAATTGCTTTGAAAAAAAAATCAATAAATGAATAAATAATAGTAATAATAATAATAATAATTGTAAAGAACAATTTGTCCAAACTTCCCAGGTGAAAAACAAATGCACTTCCATAATGTATTTAAAGTGCTCTATTTTCACGCACTAATTTTGTACTTAATATACTAAAAATTATTATTTAGTACTTCTTAAGATAAACTTAAAATCATCTAAGTGTACTCAACTTTGCTATTTTGGAACGGCATGAATATGAACTAAAATCCGCTTTTAACATACTATCTCTGTATTTAAAAAATATATTTAGTCACCACTTGTAGTACACTTGAGTGTACAAGTGTATGAAAGATGGTTCACGTGTACTACAAGTGGTGACTAAATATATTTTTTAAATAGATGATCTTAGATGATCTTAAGTTTATCTTAAGAAGTACTAAAGAATAATGTTTAGTATATTAAGTACAAAATTAGTGTGCGAAAATAGAGCACTTTAAGTACTTTTTTTTCACCTGGGTTCTTACGTAAAAATACCTGGAATGTTAGTATTATTTAAAGTATATATAATAACTGTAAATCAGCATTTCATATTTGCACATTATCTCTCCAAAACACATGATATTCCCAATGTTCGATTAAATCAAATCTGGCCTGGTGTCTTCCGTTCCATGAGCCTTCATCTGCTCTGTCTTTACACTGTCAATATACCATTATCTCTTCTGATTACAGAGAGATTACCAATTCATCTAATGTGGCATTTATTGAATTGTCCCACAACAGGAGCAAAGAGGCTTCAAATATCCTGAAATAAGAGCAATTACATACATTTCTACAGTGAGATGAAAAAATGTGATGAGGAAAGAGAAAAAAAAAATGTATTATTCAGAGATGGAATAATGCCTAATGCTAGGTGTATCTATTACTCACTAAAAGTATCATCATAATAGCAATCCAATGAAACAGTTCACTGAAAAATGTCATCAAGATTCACTCAAATTCTGTCATTATTTGCTCACCCTCAAGTCGTGAAGCTTTCATGCTGCAAAAACGAAGCATAAACACCATAAAAGTATTATAAAAGTGGTCCATACTAGAGCTGGGTGACATGGACAAAAATGTTATATACAATATCGATATCCATCACAATATTCATTTACCAATAACGAGCAAGGAAATGCATTCCACATTATCAACGGTAGTTTTGAAATTCCACCCTAACTCATTGTAATTTTATATATATATTATATATCATACTAGTACCAACACCATTCTTTAAAATTTCTTCTTTCGTGTTCCACAGATTTGGAACAGCATGAGGGTGAGTAAATGTTTTTGGTTCTATGCCATTAAAATCAGCAGAAAGCACCACAGAATTAGAGGCTGCAATATTTACCATCTCTTGCATATGCATCTTTAAAATAATTTGGAAAATGCTAATGCTTATGCTTTAAATTTGACCAATAGCTAATAAAAGTCCATGAACTTTCTGATCTTTTTTTTTTTTACTAAGAATTTTTTTTTTTTTTTTACGTTTACAGTTAAATTTTTTTAAGGAGTCATTGCCATTTTGCCAGAGAAGCCAGAATCATCACTGGGTTGCATAGTTACGGATTATGGCAGATCATTTGTCTAGTCAGGCTTAAGGCCGGATTAACTAAAAGAAAGGGCAATGCATGATGGGCAGTCTGACTGTAGAAGAGATTACAGGAAATGAGATTTTTCTGTTTACATATTTACAATGACAATCGGGTCATGGCAAAAATTTAGGAGATTATCTAAACTCTCCAAAGCATCCCAAAATGGTACACAGCTTTTCATGCGATTTCATAAGATTACAGGAAACACTTTCGAGACAGCTTGGGGAAAACGCAGAGCACTCTAATACAAATGAGATTTCACAATGGAATGGCATGGCTTGGTTTAGCTCCACAACTCCGCATTATAAATGGAGTGTCAGACTGTCCGATTATTACTTAAAAAATCTAATGCTTCAGCAGAGTTTGGTGCTGAATATTAAACTGAGATGAAATCCCAATGGATTTTTGCTAAAGAATTTCCGTGAACCAGCACTGTACAACTAACAAACGTGCTGACTCCTCAGGCAAGAGAGACAAACATTCAAAAGACTGCAGGAATTGTGGGAAAGCAGGTTAATAATGAATCAAGCATCTTCATTGCGATGGTCTTCACTTCTAGAAAAGGTTGTGTTACTTCATGTTCTAATTCCATTAGAGCTCACCTCAATCAAAAGAAAAAAGATGAGCTCAGGTTAAATTAAGGACAACCATGCCAAATAAATATGTTTAGGACTTGTTTTGAATTCCAGCTCGCATCCACAGAGACAGCGATCAAAACTGACAGGCCACTAAAACCATGCACGTATTGGCCAAAGCCATTTCTGGAATTCCCATTAAATATCCAACGCCCTGTACATCATCACACAGGAGCCCGTGAAAGCGCATGTGACATAAAACTGTTAAGAGGCCTGCCTCAAGAGTGCTGTTTATTTTATATAGCTTAACTTGGAACACAAAGTCATTCCATTATGTCAGTGGGCAATGAAGCGTCTGTTTGCGGTTGCTGCTGAACCTTCGGTAATGAAATGCAATGGGATCTGCTTGACTAAGGAGACAGCATCCCATGTCAGAAGCCTTATTAATGAGCATGTGGGGGAGAAAAACGTACGTATGCCCAGCACCAAGTCTGAGTCTAATCCAAAATAGGGCTGCAGAGTTTCAGCTAGCAGTAATTGGAAACCTTTTGGTTTTGTCTCTCATCATATCCCAACATGTCGTACTCAAGGGACTTGCGTGTCAATTTAGCAGATACTAAGTCTGTCTTGTAGAATGAGCACTGTTTGAAGGAATACAATAAAGATAAATAAAGGCATATTGTCTGTTTTTTGTTTTTGTTTTTTTTACATACAAGGTACAGATGTCTGAGAGCACACTGAATGTCTAGAAAATAATTTTAGATCTGGACAAGCAAACAGTTCTAGGATTTTGAATCAAATAAATAAAAAATCAAAGAAATGCTATGATAGTCAATGCTGCTGCTGTTAAAGCAAGATACAGACATACCAAATACTAATAAATTCAGCTTTTCACTCAAACTGTTTTGCTCAAATTATACTACTGTTCAAAGGTTTGGGGTCAGTAAGATTTTTAATGTTTTTGAAAGAAGTATTTTATGCTCACCAAGGCTGCATTTATTTGATCAAAAACACAGTAAAACACCAATATTGGGAAATATTAGTAGCTACAACATAAAATTGGATGCTGTTTTAAAACATAAACTTAATCCTGTTCCACTCTCCACGTCACATGACCCTTTAGAAATCATTTTAATATGCTGATTTGATGCTTAGGAAACATTTTTATTGTTATCAATGCTGAAAACGATTGCGCTCATTAATATTTTTTGAAAACTGATGTTTTTTTCAGGATTCATTGATGAACAGGGAGTTTGGAGAACAGCACTTTTTAAAAGATTTTTTCATTATTATTATACATTTTTGTAACAATATAAATGTTTTTACTGTCAATTTTTATCCATTTAATCAACCCTATAGTTGAATAAAAGTATTGAAAAAAACGTTTGAACAGTAGTGTAATTTATAATGAAAATGCAAAACAGAAGCATTTTCAATATTGGTCTCTGACCTTTGGACCTCATGGTATCAACAGTAATAACATAAAGCAAAAATAAAAAAAATAAAGTAAGACAAACTAAATTTGAGGTTTTAAATAAATCTGCTATAAAGATCTAAAATACACTCATAGCATTGCCTTCTTCCTTGTGGAGGGCTTTAAACCTGAATCCAAATATCTTTAAAGATCTGTACCATCTGGTTATGACGGGTCAAATTGTTCTCTGAAAGAAAACTCTAAGCTTTCATTTGATGCATCATAGATTTTGCATGTGCGTTACATTATGGATAACTAACTCAATATGCATTCTGAAGTGTTCTGTGTTCTCTCCAAAATTCCAATAAAACCATTTCAGTCTTTTGGAAACAAAAATCTAAGCGCTGAAGACAGTAAGATCAAGTTTGTTCTAAATGAATCCATGGATACTGTATGTTTCCCATCAGTTTGAGATCATAATGTTTATTTATTTAGAAGTATTCATTAATTAAAAATCAGTAGCAGCTTTCTTCTTAAATGCAAAAGCACATATAGCAACTTATATTGTCCCACATATTTAGGTTGGCCAACTTAAGCACTGCCACCCTCTTCTGATTCAAAGTATAATTTAGGTCATTTAAAGTAAATATTTAAATGGATTTTCAAAATAGCTAATATAATAGCTAGTGGTTTTAAGAGCGGAAAGCTGGTGCTCGATCAGTTGAACGTTTGCCCAAAGTCTGACTCTGATTCACTTCTCTGGTCAGTTTCCTATTTCCCACAGTGCCTCACTTATTCACGGTGCCTTTTAAGATTGGATGAAAAACACTGAAGGACCTCCTGTGTGACAGATCTGGAGGATCTCCTGGGATGAACTTCCAAGATAAACTCACTAGCAGTACACTGCACACAAAAACAACAATTTTCTCTCCAGGATCAACACAGACCCCTTCCTGCTGCGGGACTGAAGATTCTGCTGAATTTATGCTGGTTTGATAACCAAAAATATGTGGTTTACTAATATAAATGCACATAAATTTGTACGAAAGAGCATACCATGGCTTCTTCGAACATAGTTCACATAACTTCAAAAAATAATAATACTTCTGTTAAAAAAAAGTCTTCAGTTTTTGAGTGGACATTGTCAAATTATCCACAAATAATGATTTTTTTTTTTTTCACTCAAAAACCGAGATGCATCAGTTCAGATCAATGTGGTCTATGATCAATGAGTTCCAAAAAGAAATACAAAACCTGTGCTAAATGAAAGAAAACAAGTTGGCAAAAAGATTAAATCCAAGACTTAAAATACAATACGAGATTTACAAGCAAATTTTAAAAGGCCAGTCATTTTTGACCAGGAAACGCAAATTTGGTAAAGGATTTTCAGCACAGCACAAGCAGCATCAGAGCAATTCAGCTTAGTACCATCTAAATACAAAGCCATTGCTGGGTAAAAAGTACCATATTAAAAAAATTCAATACATAATTCACTATAATGATCTTTTGATGGAAGTCATTCAGAAACAAACTGTGGAATTGCTTCAGCCTCAAATTATGCTCATACATTTATGCTAGTGAAGACAAACATCTAGCATGCTACAACGCATTCAAGAAACCACCCAAGTCATTTAACTTTATTATTATTATTGTAAGCCATTCTTAATATGACACAGGCATATTAATATAACATCCAGAGTTGTAAATCCACAGCTCTGTTGACTTGCCATCTTTATTTGGAAATGCAAACTAAAAAAAGTGAGAGTTCAGTTACTTTCTATTTATTTATTTTGGCTGAAATTGTCTACAGTGATGTCACACAGCATATGGAGCACAACAGAAGGCGAGATAGTACCGGCGCTATACTACAGATGTCCAGTCGCCCGTGTGTGACTTTTTTGTTTAGCTATTCCATTGAAAGGTTGATGAACCCTGTGTTCATATAAGCCAGCAATTTTCAAGCTCTCAGCTCAATAAGTCAGCTTGTGTTTAGGGTTGCCAAGTCCAGACTCCAGCAGAAGAAAATAAGAGACAAACTTAGTATCTTTTGGGGAAAATAAAATATACTTTGAATTATTTTAGGCCACATATGCCATTTCAGATCTATGCAAATTGTCACAAGTGACCACATTGTAAAAAAAAATTACTCAATTATGTCTGCTAATTCAGCCAAGACTACTTACATCAAATTAACAGAATTGCTTCAGATTGTCAATTATGATGTGTATGAACTGTGGTTCTGTTCTAGGCAAAACGCCCCATCCATCCATGCAGCCATGCCTGGACAGAGCTGAGACAGTCACACAACAATGTCAATGCCAAACACCCCCAATCCAACTGATGCTGAACACTTATGCATCACTAGAACAACCAGCTGAAAAATGCTGCGAGCATACAGTAAATCATAGATCAAGAGCCAACTATTATACTACCAATACTGCTACTACTACAAAAATGCTTATTCTTTACTGAATAGCTCATCTAAAAATCATTTATAAGTAACATTAATTCTGTACCAATAGCACAGCCATACTACCTAAATATTATTTTAGAGATTATTTTACCACCTGACATTATTTGAGATGTTTTTAATACAGCAAATTGTAAAAGGTCGTGCAATTAACACCCAATAAATATAAATATATATTTTTTTTTTATATTTCAAAAATAAAGGTTTATAGCGCAAAAAAAATGAAAGAAAAAAAAGGCTTTATTTTTCCCCGTAAGAGCGGACACAGCTATTTTTAAATTTAATGTGTCTGGCCTCCGGTGTCATCCACTTCCAGCTATTTTTAGCTGTACAAAACAGTGCATTTTGCTGCTTGATATTGCAAGCTGGTGTATCTTACCATATAATTTTAATGATTTATCTTAATTATGAACACACTGGTTTGTAGTGCAAACAATTTTACCATTTACTTTGTTATTCTTCTCGTTATTTCCCTACAGTGGCTAATGAACCGGAAGTCTCGCACATTCACAGAAAACGGCTTACTTCCGCATTGAAAAATAAGTTGGATAGCCTAGCATAAATAATGAATGTGACACAACACGCATGGTTACCTGGCAAGGATGATTACCTGAACACGGCCAATAAATGGAGACCTAGGTAAATTCAGTTAGGCAACATATCTTATAACAATGAAAGATTGATTCAAAAGCTTTGTATATTTGGTATTAAGCAACAAAAATGTCATGCTTAACTCAAAACAACTAATCAAATTAAGTATAATTACATATATACTTTACTTTACTTTACTTTATTGTCCTTAAAGGCAATTCTTTATGTAGGCAGCACATACACATACAGCATCACAACACACATGAAATAACAGACATTTATAATAAGAAGGGAGTTTAAATAAACAGGAACGTAATGACCAGCAGACGCTAAAGTCACAGCGAAATTTCACTGGAAAAGGGCATATTGTGAATATAATAGCAAAGACTATAGGTAATAACGTTTTATAATAGTCAACAGGTATTTTAACTCAAATCCGTTTGCGAAATTCGCTATCACGTGGTTTACTATTAAAATGATTGGAAAATTAGCAGAAAAAACGTGATGGCAAATTAAACCGCTAAATCGGGCGACCATACAGCATTGTTTCACTTTAAGAAATAAATATTTAAACAAACAGAACAAGAAAAGCACAAGAAGACTGCCAATGCCAAAATATTGCTGAAAATGAGTTATGAAACCGATGACGTAACTTTTCCGGACGGGAACGCCAACGGGACGTTGTCTGTTTGCGTGATAGATTGCCACCCGGGAAAGGCCTACAACATGGGTGATTATGTTGAGTATGATATGAAAATAAGATTTAATGCCAGTGGTAACTGAATTGTTTTATGAATAGTAGACTTGACTAAGATTGTTTAAAACAACGCAATATACATGCAGTATCAAGGCAGCTGAAGGTATGATTCAAATAAAAACACTCTGAAAGATTCGTAAATATTGTATTGAATGAGGTCACGAAACAGCTGATTTATGCCTGAACTACTTGAACTACTGATGCTTTATAGTTAAGTAGATGGTCTTGTTTGGGTCTTAAAATTTTGTACACTGTTTTATTAAAACAGATTTCAGCCTTTTCTTTTTGTTAGCTATATTTCCATCTTCATGTGCTGTTTTAATGCAGTGGCAGGCTAAATGGATAAGTCAGTTGAGGTTCCCAGGAAAAAAAATCTCATGACATTATTCAAATAAACTGAAAGAGAAAGAGGGCATGGGAACATTTACTTGATGTGTCTATCAACATTGCAATATTTGGTCTTGTCTCATTGAAAATAAACATGTACTTCAATCCAAAATTACTTAATTAAAAGCCTAATCTCTTTTAGTCTTACATATACATTGAACACAAAGTGTGTTTTATATATATATATATATATATA
>NW_015660497.1:130865-151144 GCF_001515625.1 Sinocyclocheilus rhinocerous | reverse complement strand
ATATATATATATATATATATAAATGAGATTAGCGATAAACATGCCAGATAATACTTTTCATTTATCTGGATCATGTTACATTAAAAACCAACGCCCTGTCTTTATTGGAAAGTGAAATGCAGGGAGAGCAAGAGAAATTTTAAAAAATGCCCAGCAAGTATGCATCATGTCAACATGCATCATGTCGCAATTGCAATTTCTGAACTCCTAGGAACTACCCTGGAGGACTTGAATGCTGCATGAAGTGATGCTTGATAAAAAATAACATGGAATGCTATGTCATTATTTGAAAGCATTTATTTTGTGCAATCACCATGAAATTGTCACACAAACTGGGGAAAATACTGGCCATAAGGTTTTGTTTTGCCAGCCAGGCTAATTTTAGTTCTGTTCTGGCAGATAGTCGTGCCTGGTACACTGTCTGCTCAGCCACTGGAAAGCACTCGACTTGAAAGAAGTGATATGTGTGCTGGCCTTTGCTGATTAGCCATTGCATGACTTGCGTTCGTGCTGAACTGTTACTTTTTAAACAAATGTACTAACCGTTTCCATGGATTTTTTCAACCACATAGCTGTGACCTATAGTTCATAGGCTTGAAAAACAGTGATTACATGATATTTGATGTAGAGTTTCCTCAGGTAGATTTAATGTGCAAGCCAGTTCCATTTATCTTTTAAGGTGACGTGTAATTTTTCGATGGTAAAATACTTTCTCCTATGCCAACGCAACTCTCAAACACCCACTGAAAATTGGTTTAAACACTTGTTTAAAGCAATTGCTCTAAATAAATACCTGTTTGACAAAATATGGGCTACACCACTCTGAAATGTACCATAGCAACAGGTTTGGCAGAAAAATACTGAAAAACCAAAGTCACAAAACATGCCCACTGCCCATTGACACCATTGCTGACAAATTTAGCAATCTTATAAGGACTTGACCTGTAATGTTTTCCATTTTTCAGCCTGTTCAGTGATTTAAAAAAGGCAGTGCTCCCAATTAATATGGTGAGTATGAAATGGAAATAAGATTTGGTTCTTTTCTTTAGTTTGTATACACGATTGTGTTTAATAAAAATTTTTAGAATGTTGCAGAAATGCAGGTCTCAATCAGTGAGTGTGACTTTTTAAAGAATCTGTTTATGTGTTTCGTGATTTTGTTTGATATCTTTACAGTGTATCAGAGAGATGAACACACTTGAGTTTCTTGGGAAGCTTTTACAAAGGTCCAAGCAACTGCACCATATAGGCCAAAATATACATTTTGTTGCAGAACGTCAAAACTATTTGTCTGTTGAATTCCCAGAAAGTTTTGTAAACTGCGGCTCTTTGACAATATAATTGCAGAAGGGTTTGAGAAACCTGTTTTAAAAAATCATTATTTTTGCAGTTTTGTTCGGAGATGCTAGTGCTGCAGAGATTACACACCTTATATTCTTTTATTTGTTTGTAATGAGACTTTGAAGCTTTAATTTTGAAGGCTTTTATCTTATGGTCAGAAGTGTAAAGTAGTTATGGCTATGGGTTTACAGCTGTCTGAGAGCAGAGCTGGCAGTACTCCCAGACCTCAGTCCTTTCAAGCGGTTATCACCCAGTAAACATCAGGGGCTGCTGAATGACAAGGCCACAGAACTTGAATTTTATTTGCCGGTGCTGTGAATCTGTTTGTATTGAATCTCTCACAATGTCAGAACAAACACCTTTTGTTTTATTGTTTACTTCCTTGCACTGTCTTTCTTGTAAGTTACAAAGAAATACATAAATGAGTTATCACATAATGATCCCTGATAAGAGATGCTAGCAAATATTTGTTATTGCCCTGGTGTATCAGATTAGTGTCACACTGATTTTCATTAGGCTCAACACAAAATGACACAAATGTTGCCATGGTATTTGAAATATCAGCTTCCCTGGTACATGGAAATGTGCTCTTTTTCAAGGGTGCTGGCGGAGGAGGAGCACTCTAAACCTCTGTGTGCAATATCGTTCACAGCCAAAACAGATAAATCAGAGTGTGTAAAATAACTGACAAGTGTCGCAGAGTGGCCTGCCCACATTACTCCTCTACTCTGCCATTAATATCATGTTCGTGCAATTCAAGAATTATATCGCTGGAGGGTTCAAATATTTTTAATACACCTTTGCACAAATCTGACATGCTAGCATTACTGGGTAAATGAGGGATGAAGGAACTGCTGGCTAATTGCTGTAGAGAGCAAGTGTTACATGGTAATGTTGCCATCTAGTGAGAGAATGGTAAAAAGGCATAGAAGATGCATGTTGAACACGGTTTCAGTGAAAAGAAGCTGATGTTCACATACAAGAATGCTTTTTGACTTTTGAAGCCTGCTATTCACAGTAAAACTTTCAATCAATAGCGTTACCCTTTTGTCTTTTCTACCACCTGAAAAGGGATTGTTTCTGTGTGCCCTTGAGTCTTACTTTGCCTGGCTGCCATTTTATGATTCAATAAATCTCTACACTTCGGCAATCTCTACAGTTCTGCATAATGGCTATCAAGGACAAATGGCATGTTCCTACTCTAGACAGTAAGGCAGCTTTAGAACAACTATACATGAATCTCAATACATCTCAGGTGGTATTTGCTCTGAAATGGCTTAAAAAGCTTTTTACATGTAAAAAAGTAAAATACACCGTGTAGGGGAATTTACAGTTAAGACCCAAGGACCAGATATGATGAACAAAGACTAGGAGTCAGAGATGCAATCAACTGAAGATTTAACATTTACTGAAGAAAATAGTTTGCCGTTTCATCAGAAGAAGTCAGCTTCAGTACTCGCGAGGAGTTTGTAGGCTGCTCTGCGTGCAATCTCAATATAATAGTAATTATACTCTAACAGAGGTCAGTAACTACGTCATTACTTAGGTAAAAAGGATTCTGATTGGTTAAGTTAGAGAAAAACATGTAGAATCTTAACAGATGTGCATAAAGTTAAAAGTATATCTCCGAAGATTATTTAGGTGACAAACAACCCTGGAGACCGCTCCTGAACAGACAGATACTAACACACACACACACACACACACACATAGAGAATAAAAACACTTCTTCAAGGCTTCAAATTCTAATCAGGAACTTTCCCCAAAACATCCAGATAATGTACTTTTTCTCAGCTAGAGGTTTCAGACAATATTCTTAATTTATTTTCTTTTTTTTTTAAGTTATATTTTTTGGGCTTTTTATTCCTTTATCATTTAGACAGGACAGTGGAGAGATGACAGGAAAGTATTGGGTAGAGAGAGGGGAGCGGGACCGGCATAGGACCTCGAGATAGGAATCGAACTCAGGTCGCCGTGAACGCAGTTGCACTGTCTATGTCGGCACACTTACCACGAGGCTATCGCGCCGACAATTTTTAAAGATGAAGAATAAAGTAAATGCTTTATTTTGTAAATTGATCATGTAGATGAGAGGCCCTAATGACCTTTGTGACCTAAGCTGTCATATTAAGTCAGAAGAGTAAATGTATGTTTTAATGTGTTGGGTGCTTTTCTCAAACCAAGGAGACATCACATTCCAGTGAGAAGACTATAATTCTGTATTCTGAATTCTGTATAAGATGTAATTCTATATTCATCAAATTTCACATGGGGAAGTTCAAATCATTTAATATTTCAAAGAATAATATTAATTAAAAACTTAATAAACCACTTGAAAGGATATATTGAAGCGGCAGTGGATTCCAGAATCCACCCCTTCAGCTGTGTATGTATGTACACCATTCAAAGGTTTGGTGTCAGTAAGATTTTAATTAAAATGTTTTTGAAAAGTCTTTTATGCTCACCAAGGCTTTAAAATAACTCTTTTCTATTTTAATATATTTAAAATCGTAATTTATTCATGAACATTCTGATATAATGATTTGGTGCTCAAAGTTGAAAACACTGCTTAATATTTTTTGTGGAAACAGTACATTTATTTCAGGATTCTTTGATGAATGGGTAATTGAAAAGAACAGTTTTTTTAGGGTGACCATACGTGCCATTTTCCCAGGACGCGTCCTGGCCAGGATTTCTATATTGCCTAAAATATCTAGGTTTTGGCTTTGTTTGCATGTGCAGACCGATCGGTGTATGACATCAAAGTACCATACAGACGGTTATGCTTTTGAAACGCTCTCGAGGTACTTTGATGTCAAACACTGATCGGTCTGAGCCGCACTGCTTTTAAGTCGAACACACCTAATATGTACGCATAATTGCATCGCTTTGACCGTAGATCCCACCTTCTCACACGCCATGATTGGTCCATTATGTACAATGCTTGCATGTTATTAGTCAAACTACTTTTCGATCATTACCTTCAGCAACAGGAAAACAGGAAAACAAAGCCAAAACAAATTTGTTGCATCTTTCCCAAAAAGACTCATGGCTGTATTAGATCAAAAGGGTGCTTCTACTAAATACTGCGCAAAGGGTCTGAATACTTAGGACCATGTGATATTTCTGTTTTTCTTTTTTAATAAATCTGCAAAGATGTCAACAATTCTGTGTTTTTCTGTCAATATGGGGTGCTGTGTGTACATTAATGAGGAAAAAAAATTTACTTAAATGATTTTAGCAAATGGCTGCAATATAACAAAGAGTGAAAAATTTAAGGGGGTCTGAATACTTTCCGTACCCACTGTATATAAATCTTGTATATGTCTTTACTGTCACTTTTGATCAATTCAATGCATCCTTGCTGAATAAAGTCTTAATTTCTTTTTTTTTTTTAAATAATATAGAATCTTACTGACCTTAAACTTTTGAACAGTATTATTTATGCATATACATTTTTAATTGATTCACTTAAATGTATTAACACACAATATTTGACAATCTTTAGGAAACGTAATGACCGGTCCAAAAGTCCAAAATCATGACTGTTACATATTATACATCACCCAGCCCTAATTTGAAGTTTGGTTACCACTGAGGGTTATTGACTCAAGGTCAGCTAGCAGTCAGCAGACCACAGCTATCAGCTGGATGATCATGACACACAGCTTCACCCTCACTGGTGAGAGGCAGGCTGGAAGACAGGGCGTGAAAATGGATGTGTCATCGCCTTCGATTATAGAGAGTTAGAGGTGTGTGCAGGGAGACGCTTTGCCCGGTGTAACCCGACCTCTGTGGGGTCTTCAATGTACAGATGATGAATGAAACTCTTGAGTGAAGGACAGGTCTATAGGCTAAGTGTGTGTGTGTGTGTGTGTGTGTGTGTGTGTGGTGCAGGTGGTCCAGCTTGAGCCTTTTTTGCGAGTTAACTGATTTAAGAAATTTAGTTTAATAATCAAATATTATTAGCTTAAATAATGCTTAATAATGTTTGTTTTTTATAGGCAAAGTATGTAATTTTTTTTCCACAAATGCAACCAAACAATAATGACTGTTTTCAAACAGGTTTTCCACTAACATCGAGTAACATTTTCATGGTCCTTTGAATAAATGTGTCTAAAATGAAATAAGAACTGGTCATCCAATGACTGGGCCAACTTCATTAATTAAAAATGAGTAATGAGTCAGAAAACTCTTGCTAAACGACTAGCTGAAATTTATTCCTCCTTTAGGGCTGAAATCACCTTATCAAAAATCGTTTTCACCTTATCAAAAATCTGACAGTTTTAGTCTTATTAGATTTGTTATTAATAATACATACAGATGGCTGAAGTAGCAGGCAATTATAGCGGATGTCATTTGAAGACAGACCTGGCTGGAGGTACTGTATTTATCTTCCAGTGGACGAAATTGTTTAGAAACTTTTTTTTATTAATTCACTAAATTCTTCTGATATATTCACAAAAGTTATGGTTATGGGCCTTTAGCAATGTCGTTTTTTTAAATATGTGATTTGCTTTTTGGTATGAATTGCACCGCAGCTCCTGACATGATATGCAAGTCAGCGGAAAAGTGCAGAAGAGTTTGACTTCTGCTTCCGGAGAAATTCCACTAAAAGAACAGGCACTGATGTGAAACACCTGAGGCCTGAGTAAATTTCAAAAATCCTCCAGTGGAATCCAATCCGAAATGATACCCTTCTGCACTTCTTACATGACAAAGCCCTTGTGCTGGTGGGGTGACCAACCGTAATCTTCAAATGCAGGAGGGGTGGCCTGATTAGATTTAGTACCTGGTTCTGAGGCTCTGCAGAAGCTCAGAAAACGATTTACAGATGGCCACAGGTTGAGGATGGACAATGAATATAAACCCAACCCTGTCCAGGGGAGAGACTGAACAAAATGAACATAAATCTGGGAGCCGGCTAAAACCGCAGACTGAGGTTGTAAGATAAGACCTACTGAGACAAGAATATTGAACTGGAATCTTAATACCGCTTTGACCTTAGCAAGACCTAGACAGTCTCGTTTTCTTAGACATCAGCTAAAAAGTCATTTTCAAGAGTCATTGGTATCATTTGTGTACCTTATTTCTCTTTCCAAAGTCAGATATTTGCTAGAATTTCACAGAAAATGAGGTTTTTGGGAATATCTATGATTTTTGTATAGCCTGGAACACACTGTATAAGTCAAGGGTTTCAGAATGTCCTATAGATCATTTGAGAGATGGGTCAATCCATTTCAAATGGTTCAAAACTTGTACATTTGACCAAGAAAAATAAATATAAAAAGGGGCTTTTAATGTTTTGACCTATGAAAGTTTTATTCGCAATAATGGTATAAAGGACTTGAAACTGTATAGATGGCTTTACATTATAGTACGGATATGTCACACAAAGATATTTGAGTCCTGGGCATCAAACTGTGTGAAATCCCCTGGTTTAGGTCATACGCGGTCACCCCGGATCAAAGTCTACACTAATGGATTTTACCTTACTTCTTGTTTTCCAAATATTAGCCAAGAGTTTCACATGTCTGGACCCTTCACAGAAGTTGGTCAACCATTCTAACCAACTTGTAAAGCACAAATCAAAGGGCATCATCCCTGCTCCAGAAGTTTTGTGGTATGCTTTTATCTCATTCCCACAGAATCTCAAATAACGTCTATATAAATATAAACAATGTAATTTCGTAGTGTCTCTATTAACAATTGATAATAAGTGAAATAGTTCATCTGTCAAACACATGCATACAAACTAACCATTTTCATGTCTTTCTTTTTTTTTTTTTTTTGCACAGGAAGTTTTTATGAAATACTCCCTCTTTCCATACATTTGAGTCCTCCAAGTGTCCTTCCATCAAAATTCTTGTCAAATACGGAAGACTTATCTTTTCCCCTAAAAAGGAAACCTTATAGTTCCTAGTCATGTTTCACTCATATCAACCTTATCCTGATTAGACCTACATTCATACTATGACCTCTATAGAATGTCACAGAAGCTCAGTCTCAAACTGTGCACCCATTGTTGGGGTCGTCCATGTTATCACAAGAGTTTTCTTTTCCACTCTTTTTTCTCAGTCACTTTGAGCTACTTGACTTGCCGCTTAAAGGCATAAGCAGATATAGACATGGACAACGTTTTAGAACAACACTCATATTTACTTAAATTTGTGGGTTGAAATTGAGTTTTGTGTGTATTTGGGTTTGGTCAGGTTAAAATGGATGTGTCATCGCCTTCGATTATAGAGAGTTAGAGGTGTGTGCAGGGAGACGCTTTGCCCGGTGTAACCCGACCTCTGTGGGGTCTTCAATGTAGAGATGATGAATGAAACTCTTGAGTGAAGGACAGGTCTATAGGCTAAGTGTGTGTGTGTGTGTGTGTGTGTGTGTGTGTGGTGCAGGTGGTCCAGCTTGAGCCTTTTTTGCGAGTTAACTGATTTAAGAAATTTAGTTTAATAATCAAATATTATTAGCTTAAATAATGCTTAATAATGTTTGTTTTTTATAGGCAAAGTATGTAATTTTTTTTCCACAAATGCAACCAAACAATAATGACTGTTTTCAAACAGGTTTTCCACTAACATCGAGTAACATTTTCATGGTCCTTTGAATAAATGTGTCTAAAATGAAATAAGAACTGGTCATCCAATGACTGGGCCAACTTCATTAATTAAAAATGAGTAATGAGTCAGAAAACTCTTGCTAAACGACTAGCTGAAATTTATTCCTCCTTTAGGGCTGAAATCACCTTATCAAAAATCGTTTTCACCTTATCAAAAATCTGACAGTTTTAGTCTTATTAGATTTGTTATTAATAATACATACAGATGGCTGAAGTAGCAGGCAATTATAGCGGATGTCATTTGAAGACAGACCTGGCTGGAAGTACTGTATTTATCTTCCAGTGGACGAAATTGTTTAGAAACTTTTTTTTATTAATTCACTAAATTCTTCTGATATATTCACAAAAGTTATGGTTATGGGCCTTTAGCAATGTCGTTTTTTTAAATATGTGATTTGCTTTTTGGTATGAATTGCACCGCAGCTCCTGACATGATATGCAAGTCAGCGGAAAAGTGCAGAAGAGTTTGACTTCTGCTTCCGGAGAAATTCCACTAAAAGAACAGGCACTGATGTGAAACACCTGAGGCCTGAGTAAATTTCAAAAATCCTCCAGTGGAATCCAATCCGAAATGATACCCTTCTGCACTTCTTACATGACAAAGCCCTTGTGCTGGTGGGGTGACCAACCGTAATCTTCAAATGCAGGAGGGGTGGCCTGATTAGATTTAGTACCTGGTTCTGAGGCTCTGCAGAAGCTCAGAAAACGATTTACAGATGGCCACAGGTTGAGGATGGACAATGAATATAAACCCAACCCTGTCCAGGGGAGAGACTGAACAAAATGAACATAAATCTGGGAGCCGGCTAAAACCGCAGACTGAGGTTGTAAGATAAGACCTACTGAGACAAGAATATTGAACTGGAATCTTAATACCGCTTTGACCTTAGCAAGACCTAGACAGTCTCGTTTTCTTAGACATCAGCTAAAAAGTCATTTTCAAGAGTCATTGGTATCATTTGTGTACCTTATTTCTCTTTCCAAAGTCAGATATTTGCTAGAATTTCACAGAAAATGAGGTTTTTGGGAATATCTATGATTTTTGTATAGCCTGGAACACACTGTATAAGTCAAGGGTTTCAGAATGTCCTATAGATCATTTGAGAGATGGGTCAATCCATTTCAAATGGTTCAAAACTTGTACATTTGACCAAGAAAAATAAATATAAAAAGGGGCTTTTAATGTTTTGACCTATGAAAGTTTTATTCGCAATAATGGTATAAAGGACTTGAAACTGTATAGATGGCTTTACATTATAGTACGGATATGTCACACAAAGATATTTGAGTCCTGGGCATCAAACTGTGTGAAATCCCCTGGTTTAGGTCATACGCGGTCACCCCGGATCAAAGTCTACACTAATGGATTTTACCTTACTTCTTGTTTTCCAAATATTAGCCAAGAGTTTCACATGTCTGGACCCTTCACAGAAGTTGGTCAACCATTCTAACCAACTTGTAAAGCACAAATCAAAGGGCATCATCCCTGCTCCAGAAGTTTTGTGGTATGCTTTTATCTCATTCCCACAGAATCTCAAATAACGTCTATATAAATATAAACAATGTAATTTCGTAGTGTCTCTATTAACAATTGATAATAAGTGAAATAGTTCATCTGTCAAACACATGCGTACAAACTAACCCTTTTCATGTCTTTCTTTTTTTTTCTTTTTTGCACAGGAAGTTTTTATGAAATACTCCCTCTTTCCATACATTTGAGTCCTCCAAGTGTCCTTCCATCAAAATTCTTGTCAAATACGGAAGACTTATCTTTTCCCCTAAAAAGGAAACCTTATAGTTCCTAGTCATGTTTCACTCATATCAACCTTATCCTGATTAGACCTACATTCATACTATGACCTCTATAGAATGTCACAGAAGCTCAGTCTCAAACTGTGCACCCATTGTTGGGGTCGTCCATGTTATCACAAGAGTTTTCTTTTCCACTCTTTTTTCTCAGTCACTTTGAGCTACTTGACTTGCCGCTTAAAGGCATAAGCAGATATAGACATGGACAACGTTTTAGAACAACACTCATATTTACTTAAATTTGTGGGTTGAAATTGAGTTTTGTGTGTATTTGGGTTTGGTCAGCCCAGAATGAAAGCACAAAAGTCTGCTTTCTTTGCTGTATTCTTTACTATCTTCACATTATGCCTTGGCTCCTCTCAGATTTTTATCGCCTACTAAGATCTAATCTTTCTTCGTCTTAACACTTGCTGGGTACTTAGTGAAACGTTGGATATTTGACACGTCTTAATCCCTTTCAGTCGTGACTACCTCAGAGGAATACATGAGAGCCTTTTCGATAAAGCACCTGAATCAAGTCCGACCCTCAAGCTTAGCCCCTCTGGCAGGTGAAACCCCAGAGGGAGGACTGCTGGTTTTTGATAAGGAAATTCAATCGGTGCTGGAAAGGAGACGTTTAGCATACAGAGAGTCTGAAAGCAGCGCCTGGTTCTTTTTGGTTCTTCACTTAACACCTGATGAAATTGCAAGCCTTTTCTGTGACAGTGTTCAGGAAAGATCAGGCCAGCGGACAAAAAAAGGCAGGGTGAAAGCTGAGGGATCCATTTAAAGACGTCACAGGGTCACATGCTAATGGCCAAATATAAGAATGGCGTGGCTGGATTTGAAGCACATGATGTTAATGTCTCTTCTAGATCTGATTTAGAATCAAGACTGCTAATTCAAAATTCATTGCTACAGGAGATCTAGGTTACAAGGTGCAGTACGAACAGAGAAGACGAGCTGAAGAAGAAGCACCATGAAACCCTTGTCCACATTCAGCTTGATCCTAAGGGACGTATGCTCTGGCTTGTTTTTACGTGACATATTCTGTGAGTTTTTGGGAACTGTTCTTTTCCTCTTCATCAGCCTCTCTTCTGTCTTGCTGTGGCCACATGCAGGGTCTCTGTCATGCGACTCCATCACAGATGAACCCCTCCCGACGCTGGACTCTTCTTTGGCATGCTCGCCCGACCCACTGCATGTTTCTTTGGCTTTTGGAGTATCTCTAACCCTGGCCTCTGTCTGCCTGGGTGAGGTGCACCTCAACCCGGTGGTTACCCTGGCTTTGGTTGCAGGCTTGAGGGTAAGCCCTTGGCGGGCTGTCCTCTTGGTGGGAGCCCAACTGCTTGGTGCCCTCAGTGCATGTGCTCTCCTGTTAGGCATCATGCCGACTGCCCTAAAGAGCAACCTGGGGGTTAATGAGGTGAGATGTGTTGGATTCTACAGGTTTCTCTTAATCTGTCTATAACAGGGGTTCTCAACTTTGGCCCTCAAGGTTCACTTTCCCACAGAGTTTAGCGCCAACCTTGATCAAACTTACCTGACTGTAACTTTACAGTAATCCTGAAGATGTTGTTTAGCTTGTTCAGGTGTGGTTGATGAGGGTTGGAGCTAAACTGGACCTTGAGGGCCAGAGCTGAGAACCCCTGGTCTATAAGGTTCCCTAATATTAATCTGATATCTATGCTCTGTGTATTCTGATATCTGTGTTCTGAATCTTCTGATCTCTTCTCTGCATCAATGTTCCCACACCCTGTTCTTGGAGCCACCCAATCAAACCCTTCCTAATCAAATACACCTGATCAACTCATAGGTTCATTTGTATAGATTCCAAGACTTGAAATGGATGGGTCAGATTAGGGAGACATCCAAAATGTGAAGTGTTGGGGTACCTCCAGGAATATCTGTGTTCTGGATCATCTGATTACTGTATCTTCTGATGACATTGTTCTGGATCGGCAGATTTCTCTATCATATGTCTGAGCTCTTCACTTCTGATTTCTGTGCTCTGGATTTTCTGATCTGTTCTGTGGATCTTTTGATCTCTGTGTTTTGTATCCTCTGTGGTCTGGATCCTCTCATATCTGTGTTTTGTTATCTGTGATCAGTGTGGCCAACTTTGTCAGGATCAAAATTAAATGTAGTTTAATGATTTGAATGTAGTTTAATGAGCATTTGATTTCTCTCGAGATCTGTGGAAATCTTATTTAAAAGAGACCATTTAAATGTATCTAAAACATTTCTGTGTCTATAGTTAATGTGCTTGCTCAATAAAATCAAGGCTTTTATTCACCATTATTACGTTAACGCTAGGTAATTACCCAGCGATTAAGCCATTCTCATTTATTCCACAATGTAATTTAATGATTTCTTGCAAATTATTCTTAATTTCATTGTGACATGCAGATTGTTATACTTTTCATTCTCCAATTAGCCTATTCTCCTTGTAATTTTGATTAACCATTGATGGTTGTTAGTTAACAAAGTGCATAATGTAGAAATTGGATTGTAAGGGTAGAAATGTAAGAAACCATGTTATATTCTGTATTATTCTTGCTCAGCATGACATGACATCCTAGTGCACCTGTCAAAGTGGAACACTGCATTTTATTCTGTTTTCTCCTTTTTACGTTCTTTTTAGTACAATACAGATCTGTCAAAAAGTGTGTAATAGTAAACAGAAATACAGAGGCATTGTGGTAGAAAGATTGAACATTCAAATATATTAGAAAGAAACAGCTAATCTTTGAAAAATCAGAAACGAGAAAGGAGTCTAGGGAAGGAGCAGGTCTGTAAATCACTAAGAAGAAGGAAACAGTAGGAGAGTGTCAAAATAAGAATGCGCAAGAAAAATATAAATTTGATGGCAAATGTGCTCTGCGTGTGTCAGAGAAATTGAGGAAATAGTAAGATGGGCATGGATGGATGAAGGGAGATAGAAAGTAAGAGAGAGAGAAGGGAAGAAAAAATAGTTTGCCAGGTAATTGGAGTGAATGGGGAAAGGAGATAGAGGCAGTCGGAAAAGACAGATAGTGTCCAACAATAACAGATAAAACTCCACTTACCCTCCTTCAGGTGGCCCCGGGGGTATATCTGTATCAGGCTCTTTTAGTGGAGATGGCTGTTACATTCCAGCTAGTGCTGTGTGTCCAGGCTGCCACTCATCCCAAATCAGCGTTTTCCTCCATGGGTCCTGCCGTCATCGGCCTGTCTGTCACCCTTGGTCATCTTGTAGCAGTAAGGATGGCTGATGAGGTTTCTTTGGACTTTATTTAAAGATATGAATAAAATTGTTCATTATACAAACATTGACGTGAACTGAATGCTTTCATGGATTTTGTAGGGTTAAGTGGTGGTATTTTTACACACAAATTTTTGTCTTTTGATGAAAATGTTCTTTAAATGTAGTCAATGCTTAGTTATATAATATTACATATAATATTTAGTTCATATTAATTCATTAAAGTGTATTTTCTCTGTCTGAAATGTAATTCAAGTCCATTAACGGCTGAAAACTTCTGGTAGACATTTGCTGCATTTTTTATTAAACATAAATTAACTGCTTGTTTGCCACAAATAAATAGGAAGAGATTTGGCAAGAAGTTTGAATATGGCAGGAGACCCATAGTTGCCCTGTGGTGTTTGGTCTGCAGATTGGCTTCACAGGCTGTGGAATGAATCCTGCCAGGTCATTTGGTCCAGCTGTGCTAACTATGAACTTCCACAATCACTGGGTGAGTAAACAAACCTCATGCGGTAGAAAACAAAATAATAATAAAAAAAATTTTTTTGAGCAGATATATATATATATATATATATATATATATACAGTATATAATACTATTATATATTAATACTAAATTATTATTTTATAAATTACTCGAATGCATTCATTTTGCATGAACAAACTTACTCGCAAAATGACTTGTACTTAGTGCGTAACTTTATGTAATAATTTTATGAATATGAAGGTTTATTCTGATGTTTCACCTGGCCTCATGCAGGTGTATTGGGTGGGGCCTTGTGCTGGATCTCTCCTTGCCTGGCTACTGCATGACCTGGTTCTCCATCCTCGTTGGAGCTGCCTTGGAGACTGGGTGACAGAATGTAAAGAGACACTCCTGAAAGATCTTTCCAAGCAGTCCAGAGGCCCTGAAAACCATATGGAAGCATAGTCATTCAAATAAACCTTGTATCTCCATGCAATATTTTAGAGCGTCACTGATTGATTGTCCAATTTGTTTAGAAGACCATTTATTACTGACAGAGTTTGGTGGATTGCAGATATATAATTCTGAGCTCAGATCCTCATGAATCCATGTACTCAGGATCTCGCTCCACTGGCGCAACACATGAACCTACAGACAAGCACTCTGTTTTGTTTTTGTTTTTTTTGCATCAGTGTGTTCATCTAAAATAACTAAGCTTCCTTTTTTATAAGTTGAACTGCTATTGTGTTGTTTTGTTTTTGTTCTTATCTTTATGCCTCTTATCTTTATTAACTTTGTCTAGTTTTGTCAAATAAATTCAGTGCAGCATAGAATGTTGCCAATGTCACAAAATGAGCTGAAATTCACTCTGGGCTCGTAACTATTTAGCACTTCTCATTTTATTGTAAACAGATTGTCTTGGGTTTTGGGACTTAATAGAAATGCATATGACTTTAAACAAACAATAAGAGAATACATAATGCGTATTCATGCACCCCTTTGAAAGTAATGACCTTTCATGTCAAGTCACCATTATTTCTATAGTGATTTATACAATACAGATTGTGACAAAGCAGATCTAAAAGACAATAGTGTGATTATTTAGCTCAAGTCAGTTCATTGTTGGTTCAGTTCAGATCAATAACAGTGTGAAGTTCATCAATTTGAAATGAGTTCAATTCAGTAGTTCTACAATAGGCAGTAATGTTGTTATTCAACTCAAGTCAGTTCAATGTTGATTCAATTAAATTCGATAGTGATGTTGCAAAATGCGATTTAGCAGCTCTTGAGGATGGGTAATGTTAATTATTTCTCTCTCTCTAAATATATATGGTACATATTATATTTTATATAAATATAGTTAATTAGTCTTGTTTGTTGCAGTGAATAAAAAAGAACAATGACACTTAACAAAAAAAAGTGTTTTTTTCTCATTTTACATGAAAAAAGCACAGAAATAAAGTCACATTTGCACAATACCCAAACATATGTCCCCCAGGGGTAGGATGCAATAAACAGAGTAGGAAAGACATTCTCCAGAGCCAGATAAACAGCTTATACATTTATTGGAAGGCATGTTGAACAGCAGGTCAATTTTTCATACTTAAAGAGCAGCTGAATTGCTTCAGGGTGCACTCAGACCCAAATCTGCAACAAATCTAAAAGGGAAACTGAAAAATGTAATAACGATTTTGCGTTATTTAGACGAGTAGCTATATTTGTTGGAAGTGCATAATCTCTTAGGGTGAGACTTCCTGAGCTTGGCCTCTGCTTACACATTTCTGTCACTTCTCTGCTAAACTGCTCCTCCCTTTTTGTCTATTTTGAGCTATTCAACTCTTAGTACTTTTCTGGTAAATTAGTAATATTAGTATTTTTGGTTTATCTACTATAATGTTGATGTACTGAATGTTGTAGGTGTAGTTGGGTGTTCCTATTCTGGCATCTAATAACAAAATTAACTGCAGTTACTTTAAACCAGCAAATTCCAAATAATAAATGCCACAAAATGCTCACCGAACATCAAGGAAACCCATGACATTTTCCTCATTTTATCTGAAGGAAGCACATCGGAAACACACCCACAAGTGTCATGTTAACTTCAATAACCACAGAGTAGTATAACAAGTGGTACCGAGCTCTCCCAAAGGAACAGAACAACATTACCTTCTTCCTAGTGGCAGAGAGAATTGTGCAGAACGGCTTTGGGCAACTATAACAAGCGTCTCAGAGAAAATGGAGCAGAGGCTGAAAGTCAGTCTGTGGTTTTTTATTGTGTTTTTGTCCATACTCATTTATTCGAATCACATCAGTGGTTTTAACCTGGATCTAAACAACTACACGGTCTTCTCTGGCCCTGAGGACAGCTACTTTGGTTTCTCAGTAGACTTTTATCAGTCAAGCAGCAAAAGGTGAGTGGTGGTGGTGTCCACATCTCTGCATATTGATTAGTTGGTTGACTGCTACAGAATCTATTAAAACCTTCACCCAAACATGTTGTACTGATGCTACAATTACCCACACTAATTATAACCTCATTCAACTATTGTAGAGTACCATTAAAGTTTGGGGATCGTAAGAGTTTTAAATGTTTTTAAAAGAAGTCTCTCATGCTCAACAAGGCTACATTTATTAGATCAAAAATACAGCAAAACTGTAACATTGTGAAATTATTACAAATTGTTGAATTTTCTACAGCCATTATTCCAGTCTTAAATGTGCAGATCCTTCAGAAATCATTCTGATATGCTGCTTTGGTGCTCACGGTACATTTGTTATCATTATCATGAAAAATAACAGCATTTATTGGGAAAAAAAAATCTTGTCTAATATAGTAAATGTTGTTACTGTCAATTTTTATCAATTTAATTAATCCTTCTTAAATAAAAGTATAAATTATTTTAAAATATATATATATTAACCCAAACCTTTTAACTGTTATGTGTGCTTGTGAATATACTGTATAAATTATGAACATGCATCACTCATGTGCATTCTTTTATCACTCCAAAGTACACAATACTAACCTGTATATTACACTGTATGCAGTGTAAGTGTGGTGGTTGGAGCACCCAGAGCAAACACCAGTCAGCCTGGGGTCTCTCGTGGCGGCTCTGTCTTCATGTGTCCTTGGACATCAAGTGGAGAATCGTGTCAAACTTTAAACTTTGACCAAAAAGGTGAGTAGCATCCTGCAGTGGGTTATACAAGTATGCATTATGTAATATTTGATATCACAAAGAAAAAATGGTCATATACAGGTACATTCTACTGCTTTTTTCTCTCTCTCCATGTTTCAAAGGTGATGAAAACATCACATTTGTTAAAATGCTCCTGATGGCTCACAAGTCCAACCAGTGGTTAGGTGCTTCGGTTCGAACCTACAAAAACTACATCTTGGTGAGTTACTGCAGTTCACAAACAGCCCTCACAAACGAGTTATTGTTGATTTAACCATGTTTTTTCAGCCAAAGACGCAAATTATTTTAAGTTTGCCATAAGTAGTCTGATTATGTAGTGTGCTAATTATTCAGGGATGTTTTATAGAATTTGTTTCAGCATTTCAGGTTTGTTTTAGTATTTTGCCGCTTTAAGCACTTTCAACTTTAAGTTGTTTTAAACAAAACAGCAGCCTTAAATTTTTTAATTACTGAATCTACGATGAAGTGGTAAATAAATGAAGTACTTACGTTTTTTACTGTAGATGTACTGTCTCATAACGAATGGTTGCGAATGGTTTCTATAGAGACAGAGCGCATTTAGGCCACGGCCACGCCCACACCGGGGGGAAAACAATCCAACGCTCTCCATCGACTTTCTATTGCAGGAAGCTGCCTCATTGTCATTTCTGACTTATAACAAAAAACAGAACAATGCCTAAAAGCTGCGATGTGACAAGGTGTACAGCACATGAGCTAAAAAACCCAGAACTACGTTTTTATAAGCTGTCGATTATGACGCGTGTCGCTCTGTCTCTATCCACCTTTTTCTTGTTGTAAAAATGGGCGCGGCCATTTGTAAATTATATGGGTCTGGCTTCCGGTCTCATCTGCGTCCACTCCGTCCAGCTATTTTTAGCTGAACAAAACAGTTCGTTTTGCTGCTTGATATTGAAAGTTGGTGTGTCTTATCATATTATTTTAATGTATTATCTTAATTATGAACACACTGGTTTGTAGTGCAAAGAGTTTTACCGTTTACTGCACGTTGTTATTCTCCTCGTTATTTACCTATAGTGGCTAATGAACCCGGAAGTCTCACCCATAGGCTTACTTCCGCATTGAAGAAAAAGGTCCTCACGTTTGCAATTTAACATTCACGAGAGTCTGTTTATTAGCGTGATTTAATTAACTTGTAGCTTTGTGGATACTAAAACGTTGTTTAAAAACACAATAGAAACATTATATAGGCCTAATATATTATGTATTTAGTATCATTATATAATATATTATGTATTTAGTATCTAGTCTTAAAACCCGGGAATTAGCATTTACAAGCCTATGGAAATTCCAATAGGTTTTTAGAATAAAAGTTTTCAATTTATAAAATGCCTCTGGTTGATATATATTACGTATTTCCTGTTCGGCAGGCCTGTGCTCCTATGTTCCACTGGAACGTGCTTATGGAAAAGGAGGAAGCCATGAATACACCTGTTGGGAACTGCCAGCTTTTGGACATGCAAACAGGAGAGGTGGCAAACTTCGCCCCCTGCAGGGAACTTTATGTAGAGGGGATTTACGCCAGTGGCTGTAAGATGCTGCATTTACTGCTGTCCTATTCAGTAACATAGCCGCTATGAATACAGTTCTGTTTATAAATATGCATTATAAATATGCATTATACATACTCTGTGATTATTCTTCAGTGTCTAATGTTTCAAGCACTCTGACCAATAATGGCCCAATCCCTATGTGCAGATCCTGACAGGCGTTACTGTGAGGCTGGATTTACCACAGATATCACAGAGGTTCCTTGCTTCTCTTTTAATGACAGTGGAGTAATCTGAATAGCTATTTGAATGTATTTGCATATCCATACACCTGTATGAGGTGTCAGAACGAATGAATGAATGAATTCCTTCCCATACAATGCCATTATATGCAGTACATACGATACCATAAAAATGTTTATTAAATGGTATAACATCTCTTTTTTTTCCTGTATTTAAAAACGATGGCTGTGACAGAATGGCAGAGTGATACTTGGTGCACCAGGAGGCTATTATTTTCAAGGTAAAGTATGTTAGAAAAGCTACAGCATGTAGAGGAGGCGATTTTACAAAGAGGAGGTTGATTTTACTACAGTGATTCAAATATTTGAAAAGTTTTTTGTTTTAAATGCGAATTGACAGAGCACTTTCAGTGGGGTTTATATGACTTTGTGAAGTGTGCTGTGACTACAGCGGCACTGTCACGCATCTTTTCTCTTTACTTCAGGTCAGATCATTACTGCATCTCTTGCTAACATCATGAGTAGTGGCAGTGCATTCTCTCCCATTCACTCAGTGAGCGGTGAGACCAAAACTCCACAAAGACATGACGACTACGACCTGTATCTGGGTAAGATGTGATGTCTGACATTAGAAACTGAGACTAAGTTATCTCTTTTCTATATAATAAGTATGATGATGAAATCATCCAGTGAGGTTTTGTCATTGTTCTGCATCATAGGATACTCTGTTGCTGCTGGGCATTTTAATAAAGACAGCGTCACAGGTGATAAGCATAAATAACCCGCCATTTGAATTTTTTCATGTATTCAATTAAAAAAAATGCAGCATGAGTTTCATCTGCAGCTCTTATCTGCACTGCTTTGTCACCTTTATTTGACGATGATTGCAGATTATGTTGTTGGCGTCCCAAACGATTTGCACACCGCAGGCTCTGTAAGCACTCTTACACTGTTACATGGATGATCATGCACTTCAATTATCCTCTTGTACAGTTACACAATTGATTATGGACTTGATCGGGGTAATTTGTTGTTGTACTGTGCTTGTTTTTAGGTTAAAATAATAAATGGAGCAACTGTGCCCCTGCAAATCATGAAGGCGATTAGTGGCATCCAGGTTATTTGATTTGATTTGTAATCCTGGATATGTTAAAATTCTGTTTAATTTGTTCTCAATAGTCTATTATTGTTAAGCTATTACAGTACTGTTTAAAAGTTTGGGGTCAGTGATTTTTTTATATGTACAGGTGCATCTCAAAAAATTTGAATATTGTGAAAAAGTTATTTTTTGTAACATTATTAAAAGTGAAACTTTCATATATTCTAGATTCATTACATGTAAAGTAAAACATTTCAAAGTTTTTATTTTTTTATTTTGATGATTAGAGCTTACAGCTCATGAAAGTCAAAAATCCACAATCCATCCACATCCATCTCAAAGTATTAGAATATGAGTTTCATTAAATGACCATCCCTAGAGTATAAATTCCGGGTATCTCTTGTTCTTTGAAACTACTATAATGGGGAAGACTGCTGACTTGGCAATGGTCCAGAAGACAATCCTTGACTCCCTCCACAAAGAGAGTAAGTCACAGAAGGTCATTACTGAAAGGGGTGGCTGTTCACAGAGTGCTGTATCAAAGCATATTAAATGCATAGTTGACTGGAAGTAAGAATTTGGGTAGGAAAAGGTGTACAAGCAACAGGGATGACCGCAAGCTTGAGAATACTGTCAAGCAAAGTCAATTCAAACACTTGGGAGAGCTTCACAAGGAGTGGACTGAAGCTGGAGTCAGTGCATCAAGAGTCACCATGCTCAGATGTCTTCAGGAAAAGGCTACCAAGCCACTTCTGAAACAGAAACA
>NW_015660497.1:110530-129738 GCF_001515625.1 Sinocyclocheilus rhinocerous | reverse complement strand
ATATATATATATATACTGATTATGTATTACGGTTTCCACACGCAGCACAACTGTTTCATAATAATAAGAAATGTTATTGAGAACCAAATCGTCATATAGGATGATTTTTGAAGTATCATGTGACACTAAAGACTGGATTAATGACTGCTGAAAATTCAGCTTTGCATCACAGGAATAAATTACATTTTAAAACGTATTATAATAGAAAACAGTTATTTTGAATAGTAATACTTTTTTCATAATATTACGGTTTTACCATATTTTGATCAAATAATTGCAGACTTTGTGAGCATAAGAGTCTTCAGAAACATGAAAAAATCCTACCGATCCAAATTATTTGAATGGTAGTGTATGTTACTTTTTTTTTTAAATGCAGTAATAATACTTTTTGTCTGTTTTTCTGTAGATAGCATCTTATTTTGGACATTCTGTGGCAGTAACAGACATCAACAGAGATGGGTAAATCATTCCTGCAGAGACCAGTTTCTCTTTCTGGTTGTTCAAGAGAATTGATTAAATGTTTTTATGAGATGAATTATATCCTCTCTGTGGTCATCAGGTGTGACGACATCCTGATTGGAGCACCTCTTTTTATGGAGCAGTTATCCACTCAGAAATTTCGAGAAGTGGGACAAGTCTATGTTTACCTGCAAAGACAGAGCTTCTCCTTCTCCTCCAGACCCAACCAGATCCTGACAGGGATATATGCCTATGGGCGTTTTGGCAGTGCTATAGCCCCTTTGGGAGACATCGACCATGATGGCTTTAATGGTAAGGACTTATCTGACATTACAGAGCAGGATTTGCAGTGAAAATAGCATGCAGTTTAATATTTTCATAGATACTTCTGAGCACAACCCATCTGTGTATAAGTACAAGAACAAAATGAACAACCAAATGCTTTTAATGAAGACACAAGACAAATCTGAAGAAAAAGCAGGCAGTAGGCCCAACCATTGATCTTTACAGGTCGTAAAGTCTTTTGCATTAGGCATTGCGGTTGCTGTTATACAAAATTACATTCAGCACCAGAATCTTAATTTTTTTCTAGTTACAAGCAAATGAATCTTGTCTCTTAAAAACAGCTGGAGCTCAAGCAGTCTCATTTTTCTCAGTTATGAAAGCAGCATCTGAAAGTGATTTGACCTAAATGGGTCAGGCGTTCTTCGGCTGTCACAATATAATTCAGATTCATGTGGAGTTCTAGTGCTTATCCTAAGGTTTAAAAGAGATTAAACTGTACAAAAAATAAATAAATAAATTATGTTAGTTATCATAAAAGTATAATGACAATGTTTTAGATATCATGGGATGGAAAAGTAAGCATACGTTTTTAGATACTATGCAAATATAATGTAATAACTACTTTACTGTTCAAATATTTGAACAAAAAAGGCTCACCATGTCTGTATTTATTCAATTAAAAATTAAATCAAAAACAGTAATATTGTGAAGTATTATTACATTTTAAAGTGTCTGTTTTATAAAATGTAATGTATTCTTGTGATGCAAAGCTGTATTTCCAGCATCATTACTCCAGTCTTCAGTGTCACATGAACCTTCAGAAATCATTCTAATATGCTGATTTGCTGCTCAAGAAACATTGCTGATTATTATCAGTGTTGAAATCAGTCATGCAGCCTAATATTTTTGTAGAAATTGTGATACATTTTTTATTATAAAACTGTAAAGACATATTTACATTTTTTTTTAATTGTCTTTACAGTCACTTTTGACCAATTTTGGTGAACAAAAGTGTTAATTAAAAAAATAAATAAACAAACTCATACTAATATCAAAAGTTTGAATAGTGTATAATAACACCATTTTACCAATATTTTACTATGAAAGAAAATGCATTCTCATGCTAAATACAAACTTTTACTGTTAATTATGAGGTAATGTATACTCTTCTTTACTTTACTGGCTGAAGAAACTATATACTTTTTTATTATTATTTATTATTTTTATATTTTATTATTTTCATTTATTATTCCTTTATCCTCAGATGTGGCTGTTGGGGCACCTGGCTCTGGTGAAGGAGGTCAAGTGTTTATTTACCTGGGTCAGAGTGATGGCTTGACCAACCAGTATGTTCAGGTCATTGAGAGCCCGTTTAAGACCCTCAAAGATCCTCCGATGTTTGGCTTCAGCATGAGAGGAGCGACAGATATTGATGATAATGGATATCCAGGTATGTGATATATTACTTAAAAATACTGGAAAGCAGTCATGCTTTATTTCTTCTCTAGAACTGAAAAGAGGAAAAATCAACAATACAATGAGATACATAAAAATACATAAAGCCATAATAAAAATATGGTGAAACTTTCATTGTATGGATCTCCAATGGACATTTGGAGGGTGAAATTAGATTTAATTTTTGGGGTGAACTATCCCTTTAAATTGAAAACTCAAATGTTTTATTTTGTTACATTTTTTCATTTTGTCTCCAACCAATGTCAGCAAATGCTAGCTCTTTTCACCAGAACCCTGGGACCACTGTGCTCCTCCCATTACCTTCCATTAAAATCTGACCAGTAAACCTCAGCTGGGTCACTGCATCAAAATACATCATAACCTTCCCAACAACCCTATAAAGCCACCTATGAGTCATGCTTAGAGTACAAAACCCACAAATAACCGAATGGTAGAGCCAACCTAAGCTTTAGAGATTGTCCTCAAAGTTTGAATGTCTGTTGTGAACAATCTCCACTAAGAGCCTTTTCCCACAATCCCTTGGGAGGAGCGAAGGGCTGTCTGGGCGGCACGAGAGAGTCACCATGAGACAGGAATGCTTTAGTCAGTGCCACAGCCCTCTTAGTACAGATATAAATGGAAACGGGCTCTGACACTGGGGTCCAGTGTGGACATGGCAATGCTTTTTGACACACAGCACCTCAAGCTCTTGAGAGGGACTCTTGGCGCTCTTTATCTCACTCTCTGCCTGTGGTGGCTGATCTCTTAGGTCACTTCTGCCAGACAAAGTAGTTCCCACACTTCCTTTCCTCCAGTTTAACATGACTGTCATGTACCTCAATCCCTCTTTTACTCACTTTGATTTCACTGGTAGAGCCATTCTGTATTTCAAGGCATATAATATGCTTTGGTTTTCCCCCTTTAGATCTCATTATTGGCGCTTGGGGTGCGAGCAAAGTGGCAACATACAGGTACCAGTTTAAAATAATCCAAATTACTGCAAAAACCCCTAAATGCTTTATTGTAATCATATGGTCATGTACACTTCATAATTTTCATTATATTGGTCTAAACCAGAGGTTCTCAACTGGTTTTATAATTCAGGACCTGGATTTTGCATTGGACATCAAGTGGTGACCCAACACAGTACCAAAATTACTGTATCATATGAAGGGGAAAAAAGTCAAACTGTGAAATCTCTTATAAAGATAAAAGAAAAAATAATTAATTAATAAAATAAATAAATAAAACATGAACAATAATTAATATATTCAGAAAAATACAACTAATGATGTATTTATTTAATAATAATATTTATTGATTAATTCATTCATTAATATTACCATGAAAATATCCATATGTACCATATACCATACCAAATGCACCATAAAATGATATGCACACTTGTATAAAGTCTATATATGTGACCCTGGACCACAAAAAAAAAAAAAAAAAGTCATAAGGGTCAATTTTTTAAAATTGAGCTAAGCTTAATAAATAAGCTTTCCATTGATGTATGGTTTGTTAGGATAGGACAATATTTGGCTCAAATACAACTATTTGAAAATCTGGAATCTGAGGCTTCAAAGAAATCTAAATATTGAGAAAATCAATTCAAAATTTAAAATTGTCCAAATGAAGTCCTTAGCAATGCATATTACTAATCAAAAATTAAGTTTTTATATATTTACAGTAGGACATTTACAAAATATCTTCATGGAACATGATCTTTACTTAACATCCTAATGATTTTTGGCATAAAAGAAAAATCAATAATTTTGACCCATACAATGTATTGTTGGCTACTGCTACAAATATACCCGTGCTACTTATGACAGATTTTGTGGTCCAGGGTCACCTATACACTTCTTTAAAATAATAATAATAATGCCAAATTCCACAATACTCCATTGGTAAAAAAAAAAAAATGCCATAGAGTTTGATGGTACACACAGCCTTTGATAATAACAGCAAAATTTAGCAGTTTTTCCCTGCTGTGGGTCGTGACCCACCAGTTGAGAACCACTGAAGTGATTCTGCGTGTTGGATCAATAATGTGTTTGACTTTATCAGGGCACAGGCTGTAGTGAGGACACAGGCTCGAGTCTCATTCTTCCCTGATCTTTTGAACCCCGAAGACAAATTCTGTCAACTTCACCAGAGCAGCACCTTCATTACTTGGTAATGCATCTGAACTTAGTACAAGAGACAGCTTCATGTCATCATGATTCAAGTGGCTGACATTCATGCTTGATTAGTCAGCCATGAAAAGCTTCTCAAGGATTAGCAGAGTTCGGGTCAGCAATGGTACAGTAAGCTATTGATTGCACCCACATCTTTTTTTAGTACTAATGCACAATCACAATGCATCAAGGACCTTCAATGATCAGTGATGTAATCCATATTTGCTGCATGCTTTGAATTCAAACCCACATAGTTGCAGTACTTCTATAAAATATTTATTATAAGCACTTGTTTTCTCTTTTCCATAGCTTTATAATTATGGCATGCATTAGTGTTTCTGGCCACAGGATTCCTGAGGAGACTGGTATGTGATCCATATGAAATTATTAATAGTGGTAATAAGCATCCCTAATAATGCAAGTGTCCTGAAGCAAGCATATATATATATATACTGTATATGCCAAGTTCTGTCATGAAACTCTAGATGGCGCAGGCTGATGGGTCTTCAACGCAAACTGATGATATTTACAGCGTTAAACTCCTTGGCACAAGCTAAATTGGTTCATGTTGCACACGCAGCTAAAGCGCTTGCTGCTTTATATTTGAATGGCTGGTTAGCATACACTAGAGCATTTACTAGAGCATTTTTCAGGGCGCATTCAGAGTTCCTGAAACCCTGCACCTTCCTCAGCTCCACCTGTATAGATTTGCGTTGTCATATCAATTACCATGCTAAAAACTTCCGAGAGTTGTCATGATAGATAGATAGATAGATAGATGGATGGATAGATAGATAGATAGATAGATAGATGGATAGATGGATAGATAGATCTAATTTAAATAAACCAACAATTAAAACTAAAGCATTGGAATTGAAGAATGTGAGTTTTAAATTCAGCTTATTGTACATATAAAGGGTCTTAAAAGAACATTTTTGTGTGCATTAAAGGTGTCATCAAAGATTTGCAGGTTTTTTTAACTGTTTGCAACATGTTTTTTTCTAGTGCTAAACACGGAGCTTCAGCTGGACAGGATGAAGCAGAGCATGGCCAGACGAACCCTCCTACTGGACTCCAACCAGCCGTACACTTACTTCCAGCTCTCAGTGGAGAGAAACTCAGCAGATGTCTGCAGGAACTTCACGGCCTACCTACTGGTATGTTTCATCCTCTTCAACTATTTTTCAAAATATTGATGTGCAGGAACTGAGACCTGTGGATGAGAAGCATGAGTCCTGTGACCTTCACGTTGCAGAACACTGAATGTTTTGAGTGCTGTTGAGAGTACAACGACTATATACACTCATAAATTAGATCTAGTTAGCGCTAAGTACAAACCGAAATGCTTTTGTGCTCCCAACTGCACAACAGGTCATTCATGTGAATTTCTTGCTGTAATCAAGTTCTCTCACTTATCCTTTCTTGTCATTTAAATTGCAAGCTGTTGCAGTTTTTCAGTGGGTAATCTTTCATCTCATTCTATTCCTTTTTAGCCTGAGTTTAAGGACAAGCTGAGTCCAATCTTCATCTCAGTGAACTACAGCCTGGCTGACTCCCAAGATGCAGTGTTGCATGGACAAAGTGTTGCCGTTGGACAGGTGAAGGCTGGAATATATTGTTTTTGTCATTACAGTGAAACGTACACGTTTATATGAACCTGTTGAAAGCTTTTGTTTTATCTAGACACGGATAATACTAAACTGTGGTCCAGATAACATCTGTATACCAGACCTGAAGTTGAAGGCAGTAGCGTAAGTTCCTTCGTTATCTGTTACATTTATAGTTATAAACCTGTTACAGACAAGTAAACATTTGTCAAAAACAGGTCAACACAACCAATCCTGATCGGAGATGAGAATCCAGCGCTGCTGATTATCGAGGCTGAGAATCAAGGAGAGGGAGCGTATGAGACTGAGCTATATATCAGCCCGCCGGCACACACGCATTATCAGGGTGTTGTGAGCAACCAGGAGGTGAGGGTTTAGTCACTTCCTGTTTGTTGCAGACAGGATCACAAGTTACAGAACATCAATTCCAATCATGCTGTTGTGTGAACAGACCGTTACTGTTGTACTCTGAGAAATGTATATCAGTTTGCTTACAAAAAAGCAACAATGTTTAGTGGTGTGCCTTAAGGTGTTGTCACATTAGTGAAATTTTGGCATAATTTTGTGGGCAGAAATGTCCATTGTCAAGTGTAGCAATACATGAAGCACAGCTCAAATAGAAGTCACTTTTAAACCATGTTGGTCAACACGACAAACTTGAACCCAGCGCAAAATCTGCACGGGGAAATCTTTCGCTTTCAAGCTAAATTCCAATTTGCATGGATTCCTATTGAAATGAAAATTATGAAAATTTGCTGAACAACAGTAAATGTGACAACACCTTTAAGGTCAGTTTATTCAGTCTGAGAGTTATTTTGTATAGAAAGAATTATTTATTTATTTTGGTTTTTATGATTAATTTTAGTTTACGTTTTAGTAATTCTATGTGCTTTTGTGTTTTTCTATCTATCTATCTGTCTGTCTGTCTGTCTGTGTGTGTGTGTGTGTGTGCGTGCGTGCGTGTTTGTATACATAATGTTGAGGTTTTTAGTCTAATATTTATATTATTTATATTATATATGTGTGTGTATGTATATATATATATACTGTATATAAAGACGTCTGTCTGAACTCAAATTTTACAGCTATGTGTATATAGTCCTCATGAAAGCAAGATCTCCAAACAGATAACAGCTTTATGAAACTTCCATTGGCCAGACAACTAGAGCAAGCCTAACAAATGACATCTGACTGCCCCCTTTCTGTCATCACACGTCTTTTATGTTCATGTGAATAGTAGCATTATTGCTGGGTTGAGTCACATTAAGGTGTAAAATGTGTTGTGCAGGACTTCACTCACATGGTGTGCGGTCAGAAAAAGGAGAACGGCTCAGTCATTGTTGTTTGTGATCTGGGAAACCCCATGGAGGCTGGACATCAGGTCAGGGTGACATGATCAACATAATAACCCACCTTGGGTGACCATTCATGTTCAGCCTGTTATAGAACATTTTGCTCTCGGTTGTTTTCTCTCATTCAGCTGAAAGCAGGTCTTTACTTCAGCATGGGTGGTCTGGAACAGGTGAAGAACCACATCACATTCCAAATGCAAATACGAAGGTGTGAACATTCATATACACAAACCATCTGTGCTGTTAACAAAACAGAACAAAATGATGTCTCTGTTTTGCTAGCTTGTCTGCTCCATAAAAAAACGCTAAACTGTTCTGGTACATTTTGCGCATGATAACAACAATCATTATCTTCTGTTTCTTCTGATTGATCTCTCTTATTGTTTTCAGTAAGAACAGCCAGAACCCAGACAGTAACCTGGTCCAATTGCAGGTTGAAGTTAATGCTTTAGCTTCCCTGGAGATGCGTGGGTTAGTGCTGCTGCCATTTTCTCATACCATTTTGTTTCCCCCCATTACAAAAAAAGCACTGAAACTGAAATTGAAGGGAGAAGATGATGTGTTGGCTGAAAAGTAGAATCAAAGCAACATTCTCATTTTTGTTATTTTTATGACGAAGTACTAAATAATACAACTAAACACCAAACCTTAAAAACTATATACACAACTAATAAAAATGACAAAAATCTACACACAAAAACTGCACAATAAAATTACTAACACTTTGAAATTAAAATGAAAACAGAAAATATAATAAAAAGGCTAATTCAAAATATTAACAAAATCTGTAACTGTATATTGATGACACTAAATTAACACTGTTACAGAGTCTCTTCTCCGGTTGACTGTGTCCTGCCTATTGCTAAATGGGAGCCGAAGGATTTCCCAAAAGACTTGGATGAAGTAGGCCCACTCGTAGAGCATGTATATGAGGTAATATGCTCAGTCTAGGATTACAGTTAACACCTTCACTTAAGTGGTTTCGCGATACTTATGCATAAGTTTTTACTCTCCTGTCTCAGCTAAGGAACATGGGCCCCAGTCCAGTCAATGTAAAGCTTACACTGGAGTTTCCTGTTTCACAAAATGAGTCCTATCTGCTGTATGTGTTTGCAAATGCCTCTGAAGAGCTCATCTCCTGTCAGACAGACGACCCCAACATCGACCCACGTGGGGTGAGAGTGCCCCCTACTGACCAGCATTTCTAAATTAAACTCTCTGAACAAGTCATTTGTCAGAAAATAAAATCTTAACACACTTTATACTATTAAAAAAAGCACACCAATATCTGTAAACACTGGATTTACCCTAACAACAGTTTACTGTGGTGGTACCATATAGTACAGTGTTACCATTTACTTTAATACATACTATATATTGATACTGATTATGATACTGAATTATTACTATAATCATAATTATTGGGATTTACATATCACTCCAAGATACTGTGGTATAACTATGGTGCCATGTACAAAATAAATCATGATATATTTTTGTAAGTATAATACAGTTTATTCAATGGCAATAACTGCTACCTTTCCTATTTATCTTGGTCCACAGTTAGTAAAGTTGGAGCCCTCCAGTACCCATGTTCATCATTTCAACAAACGTGACCTGTCACAGAAAGCAGAATATGAACAGCAGTGGCAAAATACTGTCCATGTGGTACGGTTTGGAATAATTCAGATTTTTTTTTATTGTTGTTGAGTTTCTCATGCTCACCATTTATTTGATCAAAAACACAGTAAAAACAGTAATATTATGAAATATTGCAATTTGAAATATCAGTTCTCTATTTTGATATATTTTAAAATGCATTTTATTTCTGTGATGCAAAGCTGAATTTTAAGCAGCCATTACTCCAGTCTTCTGTGTCACACGATCCTTCAGAAATTATTCCAATACGATGATTTGGTTCTCAAGTAACTTTGTAAATTTTTTATCAATGTTGAAAACAGTTTGATATTCAGTTAATGTTAATCAATAATGTTAGTTTAAATGCTTAATATTTTTGTAGAAACTCTCATCGTCTTTTTTCAGAATACTTTGATGAATAGAAAGTTCAAAAGAATGACAATTTGCAACGATAAAACAAATATTTTGTAAAAAATTTAGAAGTCTTTTATGTTTTGTTTTGTGTGATTCTTCTTTGCCAGTAGAAGGTGATATCACAGATTGGTCCCTCTTGTTACCAGTAGCTGTTTGTAACAAAGTTCGCAGTTCGGGAGGAAGGAGGCGGGAACCGGCGAACATTTAAATAAAACTTTAATAAAATAAACACAAAATAGCGCGACAGCCCCTCGCGGACGACTGTCGCGCACAAACAAAACCAAAACACAAAATAAAATCCAGGCCTGGGGCCCGTTCTTCGTACGTCGCTCATTATCAATTACTCCACCGGTCTCGCTCCGTTCCCACGGCTCTCGGCCCCGCCCCCACTCGTCACACTGTTGATTCATAGAAATGTTGATAATTCTACAGTTTAAGCACATAGCTTGTACAAATGCCTCCATCTTTCATGTTACATATTGTTATATCTCTCACTGTGCAGAACTGCTCTAGTGGTGAGCAGTGTCTTCGGTTTGAGTGTGAGGCTGCGGGACTGCAGAGAGATGAGAGGGCCATAGTGAGAGTGATGAGCAGACTGTGGGTACAAACCTTCTTAAAGGTGGGCAAAACTTTAAAGATCAAACACTAGGCATTTGATGAAATCATCTGATATTCATAGCTCTTTCTCTCTCTGTTTCTGTCTCCATTTGCCGCCCAGAGACCAAACGTAAATTTCGTTCTTCACTCCACGGCTCACTATGAGGTGGCAGATGTGCCCTCAAAAATCAAGCCAGATGTGCTGCCCAGAGGAAAAGCAGAGGTGAGACATTAGTTCTTTGGTTTGTATCATAAAACATAAGCAACTTCTCATTAAAACTCATTGTAAATCTATTTAGACACATACAAATATAGTATGGAGACGCCCAGATGGACAAGAGGAGGTACCTGTGTGGTGGATAGTAGTGTCAGTCATCGCTGGACTGCTTCTACTGGCTGCACTGAGCACCATCTTCTGGAAGGTACTTCTATATGGTGAACAGCAGAGGGTGCTTTGTCCCATACAGGGCTCCTGGAGAGCAACAAACAAAGCACATCACTGTAAAACAGATATATGTATGCTAACCACATAAATCTCCATTAAGTTTAACAAACAACACTGTATGTTTAAGGTGGGTTTTTTCAAGCGTAACCGTCCTCCATGTGACGATGATGGCGATGACATGCAGCAACTGAGTGGAGAACCTAACGAGACATCTTGATGAGACATCACAAATCTTGAGGGGTTTTTTTTTTAGTTTGTTTGCTAATTTTATTCTATTTTTCTGTAATTGCATTAAATATGTACTATGGTTATAGAGCCAGCATTTTGGGATAATTTGAATGAAGTCTCTTATTCTCACCAAAGCTACATTTAGTTGAAAATTATGATAATATGAAAAATATTGTGATTAATAATATTGTGACTTTTCAGCATCATTACTCCAGTCTTCGGTGTCACATGATCCTTCAACAATCATTCTAATATGCTTTATATTCAGGCAGAAATAAAAGGTACACCGATACTCATGGCTTGCATTTAAATTTATGTTAAAGAAATGTAGATAAATGAGCATTGCCTCCAACCAACCCTTATTAGTAACATTTGAAGTATTTCAGATGGGTGATGATGCATTTTGATTATCAGTCATAATCAGATCATTGAGCTGTAGAACAGACTATGAACACTGAGCCTTATTCATAAACTATTGTTATTTAAACTGTCACATTAATTTAATCTAACTTATGAACAATTTGCACCAAAATGTATTATGCATATGTTTCACCCATTGTAAGTCATTTAATTTCTGCTGTTTTTCATTGTTATTGTCAGTCATTAAAATGTCTTGTCTGCACTGAAGTGTGTAATCACAATGCTTTGGGTTTGAGTAAGAAATTAGACATTTGTTTGTGAGCACAGTTTAAGGATGTGAGTACATTTTCATGACTAGTAGTGAGGCAAAAACTGTGAACACTGTATGGATAAGAATCACATAATGTGTTATCATAAAACTGTGGTGTGTGGCTCAGAAGTGCACTCAGTAGTTTACATTTAGCTGAAGCCTTACTTGTCTCCAGTCTTTGCCTTGTGTGAGTCATTTTAATCATATTTCTCAAACATGCTGTTCATTTATTTGTGTAAAGCTTCATTTATTAGCAAATAAAAATATTAAGTATAGCCTTAAAGGAGTAGTTAACTAGAAAATGAGAAGTTGCTGAAAATTTGATTCAAATCAAATATGTAAATGAGTTCGTTTCTTGATTGGAACAGATTTGGAGAATGCATTTTTTGAAATGCATTACATCACTTGCTCATCAGTGGATCTTCTGCAGTGAATGGGTGCCGTCCAAACAACTGATAAAAACATTGCAATAATCCATAAGTAATCCACGTGACTTCAGCCCATCAATAAACATCTTGTGAAGCAAAAAGCTGCATGTTTGTAATAAACAAATCCGAGGCATTTTAATTGTAAACCATTGCTTCCGGCTGAAATACCAGTCCTCTATCCATAATATTGCTTTCTTAAGTGAAAAAGTTGTCTCTCCTGATTTAGGAGAAATGTGCTCAAATCAAGCACTGTTTACAAATGAAAACCATCCTAAACAGTTCTAAACAAATATGTTTGCGGATTCTGATGTGAGGAGTAGTTAACTAGAAAATGAGAAGTTGCTGAAAATTTGATTCAAATCAAATATGTAAATGAGTTCGTTTCTTGATTGGAACAGATTTGGAGAATGCATTTTTTGAAATGCATTACATCACTTGCTCATCAGTGGATCTTCTGCAGTGAATGGGTGCCGTCCAAACAACTGATAAAAACATTGCAATAATCCATAAGTAATCCACGTGACTTCAGCCCATCAATAAACATCTTGTGAAGCCAAAAGCTGCATGTTTGTAATAAACAAATCCGAGGCATTTTAACTGTAAACCATTGCTTCCGGCTGAAATACCAGTCCTCTTCCATAATATTGCTTTCTTAAGTGAAAAAGTTGTCTCTCCTGATTTAGGAGAAATGTGCTCAAATCAAGCACTGTTTACAAATGAAAACCATCCTAAACAGTTCTAAACAAATATGTTTGCGGATTCTGATGTGAGAGGATAACAGGGTATGGACTTTTTCACTGGAGGAAGCGTTATTATGTATTATGGATTCATATTTTGTCCAGAAACAATGTTTTAAAGTTAAAGTGCCTTGATGGATTTGTTTCTTACAAACATGCCACTTTTCACTTCACAAGGCATTAACTGCTGGACTGGATTTGTGTGGATTAGTGTGATGTTTTTATCAGCTGTTTGGACTCTCATTTCCAAAAGATGTTTTTCAGCACCATGGACAGTGACAAATTCGAAAAGTTGCATGTTTCTTAGAAACATATCCAGAGGGTTATTATGAATTAAGGATTATGGCCTTAATGATGGATTTATTTATTTCAAACATGCAACTTTTCACTTCACAAGATGGGCTGGAGTCGTGTGGACTACTTGTGGATTATTGGGATGCTTTTATCAGCTGTTTGGACTCTCGGCACCCATTCACTGCAGAGGATCCATTGGTGAGCATTGAGCAAGTGATGTAGCTAATGCTAAATTTCTCCAAGTCTGTTCTGATGAAGAAACAAACTCATCTACATCATGAATGGCCTGAGGGTGAATACATTTTCAGCAAATTTTCATTTACGGGTGGGGGTAGAACGCTGGAAACGGCCTTCAAATTATTCAAACGAAGTTGCATGAGCCTCGGCCGACAGAGGGCGCATGGAATCACAGCACTCCAAAATCTCCCCCTCCCATCTGGGACAACAGTACTGAAAAAAGCGGAGCAGTACTTAGGAAGCGAGTGGGCACCCGTGGCAACCGCACTTTGGAGCAGTCAGTCTTGTGCCATCCCGCAACGAAACATGGATGAACTGCTACTTAAAGAGGATCTGACGATGCCACTGTGAGAATGCGTCCACCGCACACCTCCCGCTCTTTTTTTCTTTTGCTTTTCCTCTCTAGTGCTTGGAGGACGCTGGCGAAATCCCTGCCGAGCCCAGGACCAGTTGGTGAGTTTGATTTGAGATTGAAGCATCCGTCTTTGAACGTGATATTTGTGTAGCGCGGCCCCGCCGTGGAGAACGGAACATCGACTCGCAGCTTTATTATGTAACTGCCGCATTTGCGCTCACAGCAGTTTATTACGCGCCGTTGCTTTTGTGCACATTTACTTTAGAGCCTTATGGGAGTTACAGTTTGGAAACAAAGGATTTCAATCTGTTCGGCCCCTCAGATGACCCTGCGGTGTATCTGTAAAGTGAATAAGTTATTTAAACGGGCCTTGAGCTACAGAAAAACAGTTGTATGTAGCAATATGCGAAATCCTGATAGGTGGATTTGGGTGTATGGTGAATCAGAAGTAAAAAACGATATAAATACTGTTCAGTTTCTTGCACAGACTGATCGTTTCGTGTCTTTACACATCAATATATCGTCACGAGCCGCAGGGTTTAATTTGGTTTTGTTTTGTGTATGTTTTATGACTCCCAAAGCCGTGATTCCCATCCACTTACATTATAAGACTGATAGACTGCAACGGTTTGAGTTCAAAATCTTAATTTGTGTTCTACTGAAGAAACAATGTCACCCACATTTTGGATGCCCTGGGGGTAAGCAGATAAACATCAAATTTTCATTTTTGGGTGAACCATCCCTTTAATGTTAGTTTAAACAAATGACCTATCTTACAAATACAATCCTAAAAAGTACAGGAAAATTGGAAATTGAGTGTTGTTCTGGACAGTTTTACGAATTTTCTTGCTCTAGTTTTGTTACTCTGGTCTGGTGGCAGTTTGTCACCACAGGACCAAGCGGATCTTTAGGAGCTGTTTGTGCAAACTCTTTTGTGGACCCTTTTTCTTCCTCAGCAACTTCCAATGAATATTAATGTGGGCTTGGAGCTTCTTTTCTCTTATGCACTCCATTGGTGCTTGTACTAAGTAGCTCACAAACTCAGCCACAGATTTTTAGGCCTAAGAGTTCTGCCTTATCTCTGAACCATTCAAATAGATAAATTTAAAGAAAGTCTGGATACTGAATTTGAAACTTTGACTGTCAGCATTTGTTTAGTCTTTTTGCGGTTAGTTATCTGTATCCTGCAAAGTCATTTTAGGTTTTTTTGACCCACATCAGAAGTTCATTACTGGACTCCAGCCTTTACTGAGACCCTTTGAAGAGAGACCTAAAGATGAAGCCACATCATAAAACCATGTCTGAGTTCCCAGTTCTAGAGCTGAGAAGGACCTGGGATGACGTTTTAAAAAGTCTGGGATCCTTTTTATCCTTGTTTTATTGCAATGCAGTCTACTGGAAAAGGCTCCGCTGACAAAGCTGTCCTTGTTGTGCTGATAGGAAACATTTAAGACAGAGTCAGTCAAAAACATGTGAAGGTTTCCCTGAAAGCTATAGACTTATATGAATAAATGAAATTATTAGCCAAGAATAGATCAAGGAATCAAGGCACAAACACCAAAGTGCATTATGATTCCCCTTCCAGTGAGATCTTTTTATGCACATATTAAGTAAGTCATACATATTAATAAGTTGTTTTTGAAAATGAATTTGTTTGGGAAGCAGACAGGATTTGTCTTAACCAGTAAGAGATAATGTTATTCAACTTTTAGCAAATGGCTGCAATATAACAAAGAGTGAAAAATTTAAGGGGGTCTGAATACTTTCCGTACCCACTGTATATATTTTTCATGATCTTGCATCTCTGTTAAGCAGCATCGCTTTACAGTTGTGAGCTAAAGGGTTGTGTGAATTGCATTGAGGCATCAGATGTTTGCTACTGACACGGTGCAAAGTATCAACCAGAGCGTGAAATATTGTCATCCTGATGGGTTTTTACTAGAGCCCGACTGATATGGGTTTTTTAGGCCTGATACCGATACCGATATTAGGGAGTAAAAAAAGTCGATATCGATATATCGGCCGATATTCTTTGTGCATATTCGCCGATACCGATATATCGGCGACAGGCTCATATCGGCCGATAATATCGCAAAACGATATATCGGTCGGGCTCTAGTTTTTACAGTGGCACGGCATGCACATCATCAAGCTGACACCTAGAGCCTCCACCTCTGATTTGGGACAAAGGCCTTGGCGAAGGAAGGCCAGCCAAGACACTAATACATTACAAACTGACTGCAGGAGATTTTAGTGCGTCCGTCTGTGCCTTTAGGCAGGTGTTGACCCAGCCTGTTTTGCACAGTTTTTATAAAACAGCTCTACAGTTCCTCATATAATGGTTTTGGGCTGATATTCAAGTCAGAGCAGGGTGGTTTAATTGAAACGTTTGAAAAGAGCTGTTTTGCTCTCCTCTTTTGTCTTGCATTCATGATTGTTTAGGATAATGTCCAGTCACCACATAATGAGTCATTGCTTTGTCAACTTCCATTAGACTTCATGAGATTCCCCTTAAGGGGGTATTACATCCTCCTCCTCTCATGCAAAAACAAGTGTTACCATGACAGCGCTTGTTTGAGTGCTGCCCCGGCTTGCCACTCTAGGCTTTTCTTTGGGACACAATTGCAGCATTGTGCTGCATGACGCTTTTATTAGATGTCATTGAATTTAGGAACCTGTATGACTTCATAGAGCTCCAGTGAAATCAAATCAGCCATGATATCAATTATAGGTCAGTTTATAATAGAGTGCAACAGTCAAGTTTTTGAAGAATGTATCCCATTAATTTTCTCTACAGAGGAATTTACTTTTAATGATATTTTTAATTGATTGATTTTTAATAACTGCTAAACCATACTGTGAGCAATGAGGTTGTTGATTGATGGTGCATGCTTTTGTTAAAGCCATCAGTCCACATTATTTCAATTTCAAATCTACATTGCCCATGATTTTGAAAAAAAAATGGCACCAATCAAAGAATAGTGACAAACAAATTGCGGCAAATTAACTTTTTAGTGGCTGATCACTCCCATGAAGCACTGCAAATGAAGTTAATTCAATGGAGTATTTGTATATAACATCATTTCATGTACATATTTATTTTGGTCATTGTTTTGTCCATAACAACTAAAGATTTCAGTATTGATTTATGGTAGAAACATTATGTTCACATACACTAATATAATCACTTATTATCGCTTTCAAACAATGCTTTTCTTTCAGATTTGAAATTAGATCTGTATTACTGCTTAATTTCACACTTCTTTTAAAAAAAAAAAGTCAGATTAAGATGCTATGCCATGTCGTAATTAATTTCAGTCTGCGTAAGAGTAAAATCCAAACAATTTTTTACCACTTTATGATCATTTTTTACTGAAAATCTTGCTGTTCATTCCTTGTTCTGTGAAACTTGACTGAGGTTATGTTTACATTAAAATAATATACTACAAACTAAGTTTTTTTTCCTTTAAATTTTTGAAAAGTTTTGCATACTGTATAGATGACAATGCTGTCAATATGATCCCCGTTCACTTGGATCCTTGAAAACAATTAAAACGCTGTATTATCCATGCCAGGCCAGTAGTTGGTGATGCCACTTTGTAAAGAACTTCCTATATACTGAACACATAATACGCATGCATATGACATCAGTTTTCACAAGGTCACGTTTTTATAGTTTACACTGAGATGATAAGAATATCATTTTCTAAAACTTGCACTATGAAACCCATTTTTGAAAGTTTGCATTTTCAAAACACTGTTATCGTGTAAACGACCAGCCAAAACACATGAAAAGTAACCAAGGGGGCAGAGCTTAGCAAAGGGTCAATTGTGCTGATGATTTTTTGTGGTAAGCAACAGATGTTGTCAAAAGAGTGTAGCTTTTGTTGAAAACGGTCCATTAACCACCATTAGGGATAGATGTGACGTGAACTGAATTCTGTTTTAGTCTGAATTTGCAAATTCAAAGCACCTGCATGTGCTTTGGCAGGTCATAGAAAGGTCTTTCTAAGGTGATGTCATGTGCTTTGACAGCAGATCTTTTATTTAAGGCTCTTTATAGCATGGACTGTTTGTGGGCGGAAGCGTACAGAATAGCTTGGCAGGATTTTCTGGTTACACGGGCCGTCACAACTTTAAGGAGTGTGTCTGGCCATCAGCCCACCATGAACTCCCCGGGCAGCTGTTCAAAGGTAGGAATTTCTTTGTTGACACCAGACACCCTAATGCTCCGAGGAAACGGCAGATTTATCAGCAGCAGAGCCCCTGTAAACCTGACCTCTGAGGAGATCCTGCTTCACATCATCACAATGTGTCCAGATATTTTGATTGGTTGGCATGAAAAGCTTCAGGAAAAGAACGCATGAAAAATTGGAGATTACATCATCTACATTAAACCCGAAATGGCCCAATGCCCATAAAACACAAACCACCCAGACATCTTCTAGTGCAGCAGTACAGGCTTGTTTATAATGTTAAGCTTGTGTTTTGCTCAGTTTATTGTGTCTAATATGAGTTTAGTGATGTTTTGAAACAGTAATCTGGATTAGGCTTTAGAAAGGGTTCCTAATTTTGCTTGTAAGCCTTTTGGTCATGCAATATTCTTAACAGACTGTTACAGTTACTGTTTGGCAGCTTATTTGGTGCAAATAAATAAAAAGCAGTAATGAGAAGTGGAACGATTCTATCACATTACAATACGTTGCATTTGCTTGCATGTTTGGGTGGGTAAACTAAAATGTAGCTCCACCTTAGTGCTCATTTTGTAGTTAATCTGTTAAGAGTCATTTTTAATTTAATAATTAGCTCCAAAAGTCAGTTTTTGCTTTTATTCTAGATATGTTTCTACTGAAGAAGCCTTGTTGTACTTGATTATATATATATATACAGTGGGTACGGAAAGTATTCAGACCCCCTTAAATTTTTCACTCTTTGTTATATTGCAGCCATTTGCTAACACTATGGGGGGTACATCTTAGGGCACTGGTCCACTAGAGACTTTAAAATGAAAAAAAAAAAAAACCTGAAAGAATTGTTTTAATGTGTAGTCATATTATAAGTGCTTTACAAGCATATGTGGGTGTTGTGTATCCTCCAGCTCTGATAGTGTTGAACATGAATGATATATCATGTAATTAAACATAAAATAATTAGAATGAAATCCCACATCAGAAAAATATATTTTCTTATGTGCATAACACTGGTTAATGTTTTCTCATAAAGCATGTATATGATATTTTAAGTTCAAATTCAAGTTAGATATATATATATATATATATATATATACATATAATTTTTTTTTAAGTGCCCACCACTGACAGATAAAGTGAGCAGTCTTGTGAATTTTAGGCTTGACATTTCAGACATTTTCTCTCATCAAGTTGTGCAGAAGTCTATAAATTCCCTGAGCAACAATGGTTTCATTAGAGCTGAGTCAACACATTTCTGCTGTGCTTTTCCTCTCCGGGGTTGTATCAACACCTTTAAAACCCTTAGAAGATTATTTTTTCCCTTCCAGCAAAATCTCGCACTTTGGATGACTGGTTTGTTTTGCAGCCCTTTAAATCTGTAAAGATGCCAGAGCGTACAAGCTAAACGTGTGTACCAAGTCAGACCTTGAGCTATTTGATTCTTCTCAGATCCTAGCAGTATTTTCTCCTAGCTGCTTGGTTATTTTTCTCACATAACATCCAAGATTCTGGAAATATCTGCAAAAGCTCCAGAATCCTGGTTCATAAGTATCTCATGAGGTTGCCTAGAGGAGACGGGGACCGCATGCATCTCAAGTGTTATCACATGAAGAGTGGATGTGCTCCAGTTTTAA
>NW_015660497.1:92418-110395 GCF_001515625.1 Sinocyclocheilus rhinocerous | reverse complement strand
TCAACACATTTCTGCTGTGCTTTCCCTGTCCGGGGTTGTATCAACACCTTTAAAACCCTTAGAAGATTATTTTTTCCCTTCCAGCAAAATCTCGCACTTTGGATGACTGGTTTGTTTTTGCAGCCCTTTAAATCTGTAAAGATGCCAGAGCGTACAAGCTAAACGTGTGTACCGAGTCAGACCTTGAGCTATTTGATTCTTCTCAGATCCTAGCAGTATTTTCTCCTAGCTGCTTGGTTATTTTTCTCACATAACATCCAAGATTCTGGAAATATCTGCAAAAGCTCCAGAATCCTGGTTCATAAGTATCTCATGAGGTTGCCTAGAGGAGACGGGGACCGCATGCATCTCAAGTGTTATCACATGAAGAGTGGATGTGCTCCAGTTTTAACAGAGGAATGAATAGCAGGATCTTTGTTAGATGTTTTTGTCTGATTATTGCATAATGTTTTGTCCTGCTGAGCAGGACCTGGGTTACTGTTTTCCAGGGCTAAGGACATCGTCCAGCTGGTGCTGGGGAGAGGGTGAGGCTTTTGGCAATGATTTATGAGCTGTTCTATCTTTGACTCAGGACTCGCCAAACCGTCTTATACGGAGAGGTGAGAATTTGCTCTTCATAACACACACACACACACAAAGAGGGCAACTTTTTGCCACACCTGCCAATGGTGGCAGTTGAAAATGTATACATAAATTTTGCTTACAAACCACTGGTTTTTTTGGGGGGGAGGGGTTTGTAATTTTTTTTATATATTTTAGATTTTTTAGTTATTTTATTAACTCTTTTAAAATACCTTTTGTTATTTAATTTTCATTTATTTATGATTAATTTATTAATTTTGTATAATTGCATTATGAATTTTTATTTTGTGTATATTTTGCAATTTCTTTCTTTTATAGCACAGAACATTGTCACTAGCCACATTAATCATTCACAAAAGTTGAAAATGTATACATAAATTTTGCTTACAAACCACTGGTTTTTTTGGGGGGGAGGGGTTTGTAATTTTTTTTATATATTTTAGATTTTTTAGTTATTTTATTAACTCTTTTAAAATACCTTTTGTTATTTAATTTATTTATTTATGATTAATTTATTAATTTTGTATAATTGCATTATGAATTTTTATTTTGTGTATATTTTGCAATTTCTTTCTTTTATAGCACAGAACATTGTCACTAGCCACATTAATCATTCACAAAATCATGTTTATGACACATCATGATTTTGTTTCTTATATTTTAGTTTTGGTGGCTTATTATGCGAACACATTCATTTGAATAGTGCACGTCACTTCAGCAACAGTACAGTGTTTTAATCTTACAAATCAACTGAAACTATTCCTTATGTATTATGTTCTGGCCAAATCTTTACTTGCATTTGGTGCTGAGTGAGTGTTCATTATGGACCCTGCTTCCACACATACATCAGTGCCTGTTTATTCAGCCCTCACAGTAAGGCAACGCTGCCTTTATGTCTGAGACTTTGCAAGCAACCCAGTGGTTTTGGCCAACAGGCTCCTGACAGGCAGACATTCCTGCTTGGCTGTTAACACATCATCTGCCTGTCTGAAAAAACAACAGGGTGGTCTGGAACCATCGGTGACACCAGGAGCACCTGTCAACGAATTTACTACACCTTTTTGCCTTGGTGTAACATGGAGATATAGAGTAGATATTTGTCTTGTAGGATTTCCCCACTTGACCATCTTTTCCCCAGTTTCACATTGACGTTACGGCTTTCTAATTTAAAACCCAATGGTGTCATTGTTTGGCAGTGGAACACATTAACAAGAGATAGAGAGAGGAAGAGATTTGCAAATCCTCCAGTTAAGTTCAACAGCACCAACACCATTTTGACTGCTAAAGAGGCTAAAAAAGGCAAAACTGATTGGTTAATACTACTGATAATTGTGCCATTTGAAATGTTTATGGCCCATTAACTGTTACTAATTTGCAAAGAAGACATTTCAGCAGGGTAGAAATGTTTGTTGTTGTTGGAAATGTTTATTATTCATAAATGAGACTTCTGGAAAATGCCCCATAGTACTTCACTCAAAAGTGCTGTGGTCTCCGTTCAGTCCCATCAGCTGCCTATAACATAGACACTCAGCCTGTGGGGAAACGCTGCTCCTGACTGCCACTGTGTTCAGGAGTGAGTGGAAGAGATTTCGCTCCTTAATACAAGCAAATAATGAAGTGCTGTTTGTTTTAAAGAGACGATCACAGTGGATTGGACTAAACATGGAAAGAGTGGAAAAATGTAGGCTTCGTTTTCACCTTCCACTCAACAGCAGATAAATATTTATATTTGCCAAATTTATATTTTAGTTTTCAATAAACATTTAGTTCTAGTAAAATAAAAGTTATTCTGTGAGTTCATTTTTCCGCTGAGGCTGATAACTTTTCTGTCGCAGAAAAGTTTCCTGGATTATTTGCGCCTTGAATTTTGGCTTAAACAATAGACAGGAAGTGGAATTGTGTACAGGAAATCCTGGTGGTTGAGTGGAAGTGAAGATTCTTTAAATTCTGTTAATGTTCCTCTTAGGGATCTTATATATATATATATATATATATATATATATATATTCAAGCATGTTGCCTTCTAAAAGGATCTAAATGGTTATATAATAAGGTTATATTGTGAAATATGGTTAAATGTGGTTGTGGTTATGGTTAAATATGGTTATCTAAATGGTTATATTGTGAAATATTTTTTACAATTTAAAAGACTGTTTTCTATTTTAATGTATTTTAAAATGTAATTTATTCCTGTGATGGTAAAGCTGAATTTTCAGCATCATTACTCCAGTCTTCAGTGTCACATGATACTTCAGAAATCAATTTAATATGCTGATTTGCTGCTCCAGAAACATTGGAGATATAGAGTAGATATTTGTCTTGTAGGATTTCCCCACTTGACCATCTTTTCCCCAGTTTCACATTGACGTTACGGCTTTCTAATTTAAAACCCAATGGTGTCATTGTTTGGCAGTGGAACACATTAACAAGAGATAGAGAGAGGAAGAGATTTGCAAATCCTCCAGTTAAGTTCAACAGCACCAACACCATTTTGACTGCTAAAGAGGCTAAAAAAGGCAAAACTGATTGGTTAATACTACTGATAATTGTGCCATTTGAAATGTTTATGGCCCATTAACTGTTACTAATTTGCAAAGAAGACATTTCAGCAGGGTAGAAATGTTTGTTGTTGTTGGAAATGTTTATTATTCATAAATGAGACTTCTGGAAAATGCCCCATAGTACTTCACTCAAAAGTGCTGTGGTCTCCGTTCAGTCCCATCAGCTGCCTATAACATAGACACTCAGCCTGTGGGGAAACGCTGCTCCTGACTGCCACTGTGTTCAGGAGTGAGTGGAAGAGATTTCGCTCCTTAATACAAGCAAATAATGAAGTGCTGTTTGTTTTAAAGAGACGATCACAGTGGATTGGACTAAACATGGAAGAGTGGAAAAATGTAGGCTTCGTTTTCACCTTCCACTCAACATGTGATGGTAAAGCTGAATTTTCAGCATCATTACTCCAGTCTTCAGTGTCACATGATACTTCAGAAATCAATTTAATATGATGATTTGCTGCTCCAGAAACATTTCTTATTATCAGTGTTGATGACAGTTGTGCTGCTTAATGTGGAAACTGTGAGTTTTAGTTCATGATTCTTTGATAAATAGTTCAAATCAAAATAATAGTATTTTTTAAATAGAAATCTTTTGTAACAATTGTCTTTTATACGTGTCTTTTATCAAGACATCTCAACAACACTTTTTCAGGCCAGCTGTTTTCTGGATATTTCTTCTCTGTTCTAGTCCTTCTTGCTCCACTGAGTTTTACTCATGATATTATGAAAATAAGGTAGCCAAACAGTTCTGTAAGGTAATATGACCTTTTCTGTTCATGCAGGTGGATTCTGCCTCTGTGTGATTCATACGGGTTGTTTGAATATTATCATCATCGGTGTGCGATTAGATCTGCAGCGCATGGCTGGTTCAGAAGATCTTATTTTCTGAAGCCAACTTGTGTCCCCTCGACAGGGAATGCAGGGACCCATTTTTTTCCCCACAGTTAGCCTGCTGACATTTCCTAGTAACCATGGTAACATGCATCAATTGACCCATTTAGAATCAAAAGAACGAGAGGTTCTGAGGACACTGCAGCATGTGAGCATGAACAGGACGCGAAGCAAACATTGCATGAACGAAGTAGTAAACGGTTCTGGTGGGGAAATCATGGCTTATTCATGACTTTCCCTTATTAAGTAAAATGTTCATTTTTCACTGAACAAAATGGTCACTGAAACTTAAAAACTGTTTTTATAATGTATTTCCAGTAAAATATATTGAATTTTATCAGCCCATAAGAAACGTCATGTACCCAGATCCAAAAAAATCAGGGCAAAGACTTGCTGTCTTCCTGGCCTGTTTACATGTGCCCTTGTAAAAGTTCTGGGGGGATGAACCAGGTCATCCATTTTGAACAGTAAGCACATGTCCAGGAACTCAACTAGACAGATTTGCTGCATTTGCCCAGTGTCAATCGAACATGGTGGCAGACATTCTGGCTCACTGAAAGTGGCTCAAAGGCTCGCCAAGCTTTCGAGTCTTTAATGTAAACAAACCAGAGTACTTAACGTGTCAGATCAGGACAAACACTTCTAAACATAGTCATTTCATCTGTTGAATGTAGGCCACTGGGTCTAGATGTGTCTAACATAAACTCTCAGCAAACGTGTTGTTAAAAGAGACTTGACAAAATTTTAGTTCCATACAATGATGTAGTGTCGGGTAGCTTGTGGCACAAAGTCTGGTCCACAGTGGTGCTTACTCTGGTCTGGTCAATCAATCACTAAGACAGAAAAAGGTCATCTGACTGATGTAAAAGAGATGATGCACGGTATGTGCAGTTGAGGGACAGGTTGATTTAAAATACCACAACAGTAGATTTAAACTCGTATAAAAATTAGAAATCAGCATGCACAATTACATGTCAGCCAATTTACATTAAATTCTGAATGAAAAAGTATTTAATATCGAACGGTGTTGGATTGTACTGTACATCCCTATCCAAATCTATACCAGTGTTATTTTAGTATCACTGATGTACAAATATAGTTTTTGGTAATATTTTGAAGTAGATTTTATTTTTGTTTTCCGATTTCACTTTAATTTTAGTTAAAGGGATAGTTCACCCAAAAATGAAAATTCTGTCATTAATTACTCACCCTCATGTGGTTCCAAACCCGTAAGACCTTCGTTCGTCTTCAGAACACAAATTAGGATATTTTTGATAAATTCCGAGAACATTCTGACCCTCTCATAGACAGCAAGGATATTACTACTGTCAACGTACAGAAACATAGCAAGGACATCTGTAAAATAGTCCATGTGACATCAGGGGTTCAACCGTAATTTTACGAAGCTACGAGAATACTTTTTGTGCGCAAAGAAAACAATAATAATATAATTTATTCAGCAATTCTTCTCTCCGAGTTACCATCTTCCGCCATTTTGGAGAGTACCCCAGAAAGTAATCAACGTAATCAGCGTTGTTTTTGTTCAGCATGCACGCCCTGTCTACTGAACTGTCTACTGTCTACTTATTAAAGGAGGGTATAATGCATTATAATTATTCATAATGTGCCTTGTAATACATTATATCTTGTCGGAAATAATTATAAATTAATGCAATTAAAATGCATAGTGTAATGAATTGATAAGTGTTATAATTTATTAACTGTGGTTCCCCTTCAGGAACGAGACGCTGCGTCGAACGCTTTGGGAACGCCCCCGGCGAGACACCGTACTGAAGCATGTGTTAAATCAGTCCAATAGCGAAGCGAGACGTCACGAGCGGGGTGACGTAAGCAGCCAGGAAGCATAAAGGCGTATCCGGCAAGCGCGCATGTTAGCTTTTGCTCTTCAGCGAGCGCGTCTGGGGTGTGTGTGTGAATGTATGCAAAGCACTCATTCAGTTAAAAAGTTAAGCGAAAGAAAAAAGAAATGCCAAAGAGGTCATGACCCGTACTCCCCCGCAGAAAGATCAGGGGACGGGGCGGCGCTCCCGGCCGGGGTCTTCTAGACAGAAAACGGATCTACGGAACGTTATTATGTCTAAGAGGACCTCGGCCAAACGGTCCTGACAATTCCACCGTCAGGACCGCGAGGGCAGCCCACCTCGGGGAGGAGAGGTACACACCTCAGCACACGGTGCCTGATCCTCCTCAGTGCCCTCAGGGAGACTTACTGATGCCCCTGCCACCCTCGGTGCTTCAGGTCCCAGTAGGCTCCGGCGAGCAAAATTCCCAGCTGCCGCCCGGCGACGGTACGGCACGGGAAAGCTCGCCCCCTCAGATGAGGGCGCTAGAGAGCATAGATCGGTTTTTCCCTGCCGGTCAACCGCTTCAGGGTACCGAAGTGGCTCTTCTAGTAACACCAGACGCCAGTCTCGAGAGACTGGTTCCCTTAGTAGATGTTCTGGCAGCGTGGAAACTTCTGCCGAATGTCTCACAATGGGTCCTGCAGACTGTAGAGAGAGGTTACAGAATTCAGTTCGGTTCTCGTCCACCTCGCTTCAACGGGGTTATTCCTACATTAGTGGGCCCCGAGCAGGCTCTGGTATTGGAACAGGAAGTAGAAACTCTTTTGAGGAAGGAGGCCATAGAACGTGTTCCTCCTCTCGAGAGAGAATCAGGGTTCTACAGCCGTTACTTCATCGTTCCGAAGAAGGATGGGGGGTTGCGTCCGATCATAGATCTGCGTCTACTGAACCGCGCTATCAAACGATTTCGGTTCAAGATGCTTACGATCAAACAGATTGTGTCTCAAATCAAGTCCGAGGACTGGTTTGTCACGATAGATCTCAAGGACGCATACTTCCATGTATCCATTCTTCCTCAACACAGGAAGTTCCTGAGGTTTGCTTTCGGGGGCGAAGCATACCAATATCGGGTTCTTCCATTCGGTCTATCACTATCACCCCGCACTTTCACGAAGTGTGTGGATGCGGCGCTGGCTCCGCTGCGACTCCAGGGCATCCGCTGCGGCAACCACATGTGACGACCCCGGGCTGGACTCCACTTCGTCCGCGGTGAAAGCCGATCCGGCGATTCACAGCGTGAAGTTGATATTTCCTCAGCGACCAGCACGGATCAGCTCCAGGTATGACGAAGCGGATATCGTCCTCTTTTGGAAGGCCAAACAAAGTAGTTTCGCTTCGAAACAACGAAACACACGGCAACAACAATACTACAGCGAGAATCAAAGTTACGCCTTCTTTCTTTGCGTGAACATTTGGGTGGCGTTATGCAAATCTTCCCACATCGTGACGTAGATATGTGGGGGCGTTAGGAGCTTGTAACACTCCAAAGAGAAAGGAAAAATTTAAATAGCATCATATGACCCCTTTAAAACTACTTTTATAATGCATTATACATAAAGGCTTTTAAGTAAAGTGTTACTACTATTTTAAATTATGTCTATAGTTTTGTTTCGTTTAATTTTAAGTAACTTAAACTAGATAAAAATGAGAAATGTTGACTTGGCAACTAGCTGAAACTAAATAAAAGGCTTTTTATTTCGGTTAATATTTATTTTATTTCAAGTAAAGAATTTTTTAATGGTTTTAGTTTTAGTTAACCATAATAACCATTACCTATAGAGTACATGTCAATTATGTCAGTATATTCAGAACTAATTGTATTAAAATGATTTTCTTTTATAAAGAAATATTTCTTGTTTCTACAGAGGTGCTGATTAAAGTCCAGGTATTTGACAACAGCGACCTGTCACCTTTAAAGGAATCCACAGTTCAGGTGTGTGGAAACCAGACGGTCTTAGCATCCAGCCTTGCAGGAGGAGATGGGATTGTCACACTTACGTTCCTGTACCGGCCAGGAACATGGGTCATCGTCACGGCATCAAAGCACGGATTTGTCACAAACTCGGCACCCTGGCATGCCAGCCGCATCCCGCGTGAGTACTTCCTATACTACTATAGCACTGAACATTTTTGACATGGTGTCAGGGAAAGCCTGCAGATTATTGTTAGAAGCAGAGTGTTCGGTTTCATTCTGAAATTCACACGCATTGACTGGATTTCCTGTCAAAACTGCTAGAGCAAGATCAGTTGGTGTTTATGGGCTTCTCTGGAATCATGTTAATCCCTTATTAAAAATGAGGAGTATAGTTTAAACATTTGCCTGCAGATTAAATGGTCCCTGGTTTCAATCTAGATGACCAATTTTTACCATTTAATTCGGTTGCTTTTGAGTAACCTTGGAAAAGAAACAAAAGAAAATGTATCCAATAACCCCTGATTTATATTCCGTATTTAGCACATGCTTTTATCCAAAGCATCTTAAAGGTGCATTTAAGGTGAACGTATTATTGGTTTATTAGCCATTACATTGTCGTTTCAAGTGCAACTGTAAGCATGATGACATTTTTGCTCATGGCCTTTTTTGCTCATGGTGATTTGCGATCTGTTGGCTACATCCTATTATTTAGATGAACCATCTAGATCTGTAATCCAGATGGAGCTTCGCACACAAATGGACAGGAATGTTAAACAACACTCACTGGGGTGTGGGTCGTGCCGACCCGCGTTGTGATACCTAGCAGCTGTTCGGAGTCGGGCCCCAGACGGTCATGTCCTCTTTTTGCTCATGGCCTTTTTTGCTCATGGTGATTTGCGATCTGTTGGCTACATCCTATTATTTAGATGAACCATCTAGATCTGTAATCCAGATGGAGCTTCGCACACAAATGGACAGGAATGTTAAACAACACTCACTGGGGTGTGGGTCGTGCCGACCCGCGTTGTGATACCTAGCAGCTGTTCGGAGTCGGACCCCAGACGGTCATGTCCTCTTTTGACTCTCTCGCTCTACAATTGGTTTAATTTTATTTGGACCACAGCGTGTTCTCCGCCGCCCCTCTCTCCACCCAAACCCCACCCAGTTATGTGGTCAGACCTCTGGGGAGGGGAGGCAGTGAAATCATGTATTTCAGCATAAAGCTGTCTGTACGAGCAGCTGGAAGCCACTTAGCCAGTGGGCTTACAGATATGAAGGCAGCCAGCAAATGTGGCTCCACGTCGTGCCAGGCCAGCCGGGCTGGTGGATGAAGGCTGCATTTAAGGTGAACGTATTATTGGTTTATTAGCCATTACATTGTCGTTTCAAGTGCAACTGTAAGCATGATGACATTTTTGCTCATGGCCTCAGTGAACTTTCCAAATCTGAGGAGTGATTTGCGATCTGTTGGCTACATCCTATTATTTAGATGAACCATCTAGATCTGTAATCCAGATGGAGCTTCGCACACAAATGGACAGGAATGTTAAACAACACTCACTGGGGTGTGGGTCGTGCCGACCCGCGTTGTGATACCTAGCAGCTGTTCGGAGTCGGGCCCCAGACGGTCATGTCCTCTTTTGACTCTCTCGCTCTACGATTGGTTTCATTTATTTGCACAACAGTCATCCTATTATTTAGATGAACCATCTAGATCTGTAATCCAGATGGAGCTTCGCACACAAATGGACAGGAATGTTAAACAACACTCACTGGGGTGTGGGTCGTGCCGACCCGCGTTGTGATACCTAGCAGCTGTTCGGAGTCGGGCCCCAGACGGTCATGTCCTCTTTTGACTCTCTCGCTCTATGATTGGTTTCATTTATTTGCACAACAGTGTTCTCCGCCGCCCCTCTCTCCACCCAAACCCCACCCAGTTATGCGGTCAGACCTCTGGGGAGGGGAGGCAGTGAAATCATGTATTTCAGCATAAAGCTGTCTGTACGAGCAGCTGGAAGCCACTTAGCCAGTGGGGTTACAGATATGGAGGCAGCCAGCAAATGTGGCTCCATGTCGTGCCAGACCAGCCGGGCTGGTGGATGAAGGCATCTTTAGTATGACATTAGCCTCTTGGGGGGGGGCATTACACACATTCCTATTGAGTCACACCAAATTAGGAAATGCTGTCAGAAATGTGGACGACCAAGATTGTGTAGATGAAATGAAGTTGAGGTAGAAAGGAGGTTTTTGAATGAATTAAATTGTGGGGACAGATCAGACGAAGTTTATGTTATACAGGTCAATTTACAGCAATCAATTTAAAGGGGTCATGACATGAGATACATAGAAAAAGTCTGAGATCTTTGAGTTCAGCTCATGAAAAATGCAGGGCAAAAACAAAAGTGTTGCGTTTATAATTTTGTTCAGTGTAAGAGTTCTTTGTACCATTAAAACATCCTGCAAATTTCATTGCTTAAAATGTCCACCTCATTATAAACAAAGAATTTATTTAATCAGGCTCCAAAAACAGCTTGTTTTGGGCCTGAGGTGCAAGGTGACGTCACCTGGGCACAAACATTTGCATAAACACCGCTTCCAGAGCAAGACACCGACGAATAGTCTTCTTCACCCCATACACTGGCATTCAGTCGCTTAATGGCTTGACACTTGATTACGCTGAATGCGAGTGTTGCGTCGGGGTAAAATAGAATTACAATCTAATTACTAGTAATTACAATAAATAGAAATTACAATCACTGCCACTATCTTGTCGACACTGGATACAGTGTACAGATGCACGTTTGCTTTCTGACAGTCCATGCACTCTAATCTGTCGTCAATAGGACAAATGGAGTGAAAGAACTTTTGCTTTGACGCGTTTGGTTTAAACAGCTCGTTCGCAACTTTGTACAGATATCAGAAGGATACCAGCATAAGGAACAAGTGGATAGATTATTTTTAATGGCATCCCGGATCGTATCAGAGGATTGTTCAGAGGGTTGCACAGGTCGTTTTAGAGAGAGGGTCAGAATGAGGGTTGAAAATTATAATTTTTCCACATATTTATTTGGGGGTTTTTTTGTGCAAAAAACTTTATTAACATTATAAGTAAACCTCAAGGAACATAAAAAAAATTTTAAATAAAAATCCATCTCATGACCCTAGACTATGCCCAAGGTTTGAGGGATATTAAATATTTATTTTATATATATATACATACTTTTTTTTTGCAAGACCAACAAACCAACATTTGGTATTATTTTAATGTGCTTTTATTTGGCCATATAGTTTCTTAAAGACAAAGTTCCCTTGCCAGTAAACTTGTATTATGGCTGCTCCTTGTGTCACGACTCAAATTAAATACAGTTGGTAAGTAAAGTTTGGAATTGATGAAGATTTTCTCCACAAGCTCTCTGTTCAAAGTATTTTTTTTTAAATTCATGATTCATTTAGATATTTTTGTTCAACTACTCTGGTTCTGCCATGTTTGTTTTTGCATGCAGGCCATTTAACCTGTAAAATAATTAAAACATTTAAAACAATAAATTAATACATTTTGATATTTTTACAAATTAAATATTTTATACAAAATAACAAGTTAACATTTATATCAAATATATAAAATATTGAAAATTAGAGAAAATTCACAAGCTCTCGGTTATTCCATTTTAAATGGCTGCAATAGTACTACTAGTTGACAAAATCCTTTTAATTGGCAGACTCATGTTTTCATCTGGATGGATCTTGTTTTAAAACAGGGCAGACGGATTACATGACTAGCAGGGGTGTGACAGCTGTGCGAAAGTGATGGGATGCCAGTCATTTGACCGATGACAGTGCATTGGACTGTACTCCGACCCCAGATTGCATACTGAACATCTCTATAATAATGTTACCAATTTTTGTATATGTGACTCAGCTTTCTGAAGGTTATCATTTTCATGTCTCATCTATTTTGTACCAAAGCCATCTGCCCCCATTCCTCCTGCCTTTAGTCTCTCAGCTATGCTGAAAAAGGGTTTCTAAAAAAAAACCTGACGGTGTTGTGGAGTTTTAACTGTCCCCGCAGCACTTTGATAATCTGAGTGAGTCACGCAAACTCGGGGAGAGAGAGAGAGTCATTCTCATGGAGTGATGAAGCAGTTGCTTGCGGCTCAGATTAAATCAACTGAAGTCGGGAACACTTGTTCTTTCCTCCGTTGGCCTATATCTCTTATCCCATTATGGTTTAACTGAATATCTCTATTTTACTTATTTTAAAGAGCTCATGATATCAAAATTGGATTTTGTGGCATTCAGTCCAAGTTAATATTAGCCTGAAGCCTTCTAAAGAGACCCAAAATCATTTGTATTAATTTGTATTATTTGTATTTATTTTTTTCTGTAACAGAAAGTAAGGTATTTAGAATTTTCTTTTTTTCCCAGAAAAAAGATCATATAGGTTTGGAACGACATGAGGGGTGAATAAGTGTTCATTTTTGGGTGAAATAAACTGTTTAAGAGGCGTTCACACTGACACCAATTTGCAGCACCTTTTTAAAATTATGACCAATAAAACTTCATATTAAAGTCTAATGTTAAAATTCTGTATTCATTTGTCTAAATAAATTATAAATAAAACTGAAAACTAAAATCAATTTAAATTTTAAGTGAATTTAGATGTGTAGTATGTAAAATAGATAATCATTTTGAGATCTGCAAGATTACATTTAACAGTGTTATTAAATTATTAGTGTTTTTAAAGATTAATCAAACATTAGATGACCCTCTAATTTTGGCTGATAACATATACAGTAGTACCAATATATTGTGCATCCGTAGACATTCTGGCTGATTTCTGTATTATCAAAGCAGGGGGTGCATAGATGTGTATTGTGTTGTCACAATGCTGCAGAAGATAACCAAGGTTACAAATGATGTAAAATGAAACCACACAATGCCAATGCAGTACCCCTCCCTCTCTTCATACATACTTTTCTTTCAGCTTCTAGCTAATGCAATGTGGACAGTATTGTTGTCACTGCCTCTATTTTGTGCGCATACCTACCAAGCAGAATATTAAAGAGACCAGAGCCCCTTCTGTTCAGGGCATCTGTGCTGTGTGTGCATGCATTTATGCATTACTGCACAGGTGTAAATGTGCATGAATTGCCTGTGTCACGTTTCCCACAGTCTGCTCCTTCAAGTGACAAGCTTTTTGATGTCAGAGCTGGGGAAATCTGAGTGTAATATACTGATTACTAGTGGCTTGTTTAATATAAGCAGACAATCATTATAGAATCTTATCAATTTTTTTTTTGTTAAAAGCTTCCATTAGATTGAAGAGCTTGATTGAAATCATGAAATAAACACTGAAAAACATGAGGTGTGGGTAGGCAGGGGGGACGTTTCAATGTGCCATAGCAGATGGGAAATGGACAGAGGATTTCTGCTCTCAGCATGCAATGGTCTTCTGGAGCACTGCCAGCATATATCCTCCTGCCCATAGAGGAGCACTGAAGGGTGAGGTACATTTGGATTAGCTGACAAAGATCGATGTTGTTGGTGCTGTAGTTTTAGTGCAAGAAAATGTACAACTAAAAAAGACTTTTAAGTTGTAAAGAAGAATGTCGGAGGATTTCGATATAAGCCAAGAGGAGACTGGTTTTCTGCTTTTTTCTTTCATAATATCCCACCTAAAACATAACTTACCCCTTTAACTGACATCTCTACTGTACTGAACTCATACGTCATCCGCCTGGAGCTGCTTCCATGTACAACTGTTGGCGCAAGCTACATTAACCCATTTAAGCCCACCGGCAACTATAGTTGCCGCAGTTTAAGGTTGTCATTTTCCTTTTGTAAGTATTTTTCTAGATGCTATCCATGTTTTATATCTCAATGACATGCAAGCAAACAACCAAATAAAGAATTTCAAGAAGAAAAAAAAAGGTATTCACTTCCTTCCTGTCACATGAGGCTGTCAAGTTCCTACCCTACTTCCAGGAAGCATGGCGAAGGCAAACCCTCCCAAAGAAATATAATTTTCATGTTACTAATAAGTATTTTTTGTTGACATATACATATCTACATAATCATGATGGTCTCTAGAATCATCCAAACAAAACAAATCTTACAAGAGATCTATAGTTTTTTGTATACTTAATCAAAAGTCCAAGCGGCAACTATAGTTGCCGGTGGGCAAATTACTTGCAAGTACATATCATGGGGAAATGAGGTATACTGTGTTAATAGGTTAATAAGGTTATTGGTCTTTTCTGCTTTTTTCTTTCATAATATCCCACCTAAAACATAACTTAACCCTTTAACTGTCATCTCTACTGTACAGTAGACCTTAATTTGATAGGAATAAATCTGTCAAAAGGAGGAGATGAGAAAGCAATCTTTCCACAGCTCTACTGCCCCACTTCTCTGTCTGCTTTTGCCAGTGGTGGGTGGGAAGTTCCAGTTTTCAAGAGACAGCAGCAGTTTACAAACTTATTTATAAAACTACTTGTACCTTCACTGCAGTACTCCTTGTAGGCTACTTATACTAAAACCGCTTACGTAAGGGAAAGTTCACCCAAATGGAAATTGTGTCATCATTGTGTCATCTTCAAATTGCAAACCTATGAGATTCTTTCTTCTGTTGAGCACGATATTTTGCAGAATGTTAGTAACCAAACAGTTAAATGCGTAATTTTCTTTCAGGTATACCTTTTTTATTATATAGATGTAATATTTTGTTCATTCTATTTATTTTTATTTATTTATTTTCATTTAACTTTTTGATACACAATACTCTGTTGGGGAAACTTAATGGCTGCACTTTGTTCTGCACTATGTTCCACCACTTTAAGACAATTAAATTCGATTCGATTAACGATTCGATTCTGCATTCTTTAAGTGCATTCACAGGATTATTTAAATGCTTCCCCTAAATTCTTTAAATGCTTAGTCATGGTGCAAATTACACAGCAGCGGTTAGGGGGAAAAAAACTAAAAAACACTTTTGTCTATTGTTAGATGCTAGTTTAATGATGCTATGGCATGACATGGCATATGCAGAAATGTATGCAAGTCAAAATTTTAAAAAAGAGCTTTAAAAGTATTATATAGGCTAACAATCATTTCAGAAGTGACAGAAATGTCAAATACAATAAATGTATGTATGTATGTTTGTATTATTATTACTTTTTTTTTTACAAGGAATTATTTTCTTATCTCTTACTTTGAATTTCCTATAAGAAATCAAATACACTGCTGGACAATAATCAATCGTTTGTAATCTATAATTTTTTCCTAATGGCAATTTTATGATTGTTTTATATACTACAAACAATTATTTCAATTTTCTGCACAGAATAAGGTAAAAAAATTCATAAATTGTATTTATTTATTGTGTTTATTGTCTTAACGTTTCAGTTCATTCTGTTTTTTATACAGTTTATCTGCAGATATAGCCTGGCACGTCTATGAGCACGAGATCACTTCTCTTTCAGTGCGAAAACTTCTCATAAACTCATAAAATAAAATGCTATAGTATTTAACTTTTCCTCTCCATCGGCGAATGATGATCCTGAAAGAAAACGCGGACGATGTCTGTTTGCTATAGCAACAAACGCTGCTTTCACGCAACGACTGCTCAGGTAATGTCGTCGTCGGTATGACCGAGAGCCATCGAAAAACTACAGAAAAGTAAAACTACTTCACTTTAGCATTACTGGCCACGAGTACTAAGGAGAGATCACACATCAGCTGCTCAAAAAATGTGTCAGTGAGACGAACTGAGCGCGAGCGCAATCCTGTGACTGCAGGCGGTAAATAGTGCAGCGTGTGACGGAGAGATGCGAGGAGCGGCCACTGAACAAAAAGAAGAGAGATGCGAGGCACGAACACTGTTCAAGGTCTCCATTAATTCCATTAATGTATATATTTTGAAAGCATTGAATCGCTGTAGAAATCGCGATTCATTCGATTCTTAGCGTTTTAAATCGATTACTGTCCGAAATCGCAGATTCACGATTCAAAAATCCTTGTTTCAAGATCGATGCATTGCATCGTCAGGGTTTGTAATCGATGCATCGAGAAAACGAGTGAATCGTTACACCCCTAATTGATGGCGAGTAATTTGTGGGCTAATTTTCATTTTTGGGTGAACTAACCCTTTAATGCTGGCATCTCTTACTAAACATGATATGTCAAAGGCTCTGATTTTTACATTTAGATGTCTGTCCTCTGGACAAAATATTGATGGGTCCAAAACAAAGACCCACTGAAGGTTAAAGGAGCTGATGGTCTGGTGATGTTTAACAGGAAGTCATACAGCTGCAGGACTATCTCAGATTTTGTCAGGTTTTACTTGCTGATATCAAAGACTCGTTTGATGCGAGATCACGTGTTCCTGCTGTCTTGCAAACCTGAGGATGAGTCATGTCTCACACCTGTGAGTTAGCAGCTACATCTGGTGAGCTACTGTATATTCCCACAGAAAAAAACAAAAGCCTTGTGTTCTCCAGGGTCAAAGATCCCTGAAAATGAAAGAGGCTGGACAGTTTACTGATTTAAATGGACAAGGAAGAACAATAGCATACAAATGATGCTAAGTAAGGTGCAGTAAGACAATGGTTCCTAACCCTGGTCCTGGAGTACCCCCAACCCTACACAACATTTGGACGTCTCTATTATCTGACTCACTCATTCAAGGTCTTTGAGGCCCTGTTTACACCTGGTATTAAGATGCGGTTTGGTCGATCGGATCACAAGTTGACATGGGAGACACATTCCTGTTTACACCTGGTGTTTTAATCCATCTCCTTTGTCTACTTTCGACCACTTCTGTCCAGATTTTGTGTGTACATATGGGATTTTTCTGATCTTTTGATACAATAAGCTTGCTCAATTTACATAAGAACGCAAAAGGAGACAACAGAACATGATACAAAGAGCAGCAGCTTTTGTTTCTGCTATGATAGCCGCAAAACGCTTTGGGTTTGTTTTAGAATCAGGACTGCCCTGTTGAAAAAAGACAGCATATGCTGGTTAGGTATGTTTTAAAGTATGGAATCTGCTTTGAGCTGGTTTAAGCTGGTCCTGAGCTGGTTATGAGCTGGTCCTGAGCAGGAGCTAGTTGCTTAGGACAAGCTTAAATCAGCTCAAACCAGCTACCATGCTTCAAAACATACCTTTTTCAGCAGGGTAGTAAGATAATTTTGACATTTTTCACCTTCATATCAAACTCACGATTTCAGACAGCAAAGTTTAAATCCTGTCAGGCAGAGAGGAGGCGGTCTTTTGTGGCTGTTTGAACACATGAGGGTCCACACTACAAGAGCAATCTGATTGAATGTGTTTTCGACTACCTCTGAAAGTGGTCGAAAGTGGACAAGCTCAAAATGTTTTACACCCCGTTAACCCTTGTACTTATGCATCATTCACTTGTGATCGGATCGACCAAAACACAACTTAAAACCAGGTGTAAACAGGGCCTGTGTCTCTACTAATGAGCTGATGAGTGGATTCAGATGCATTTTTGAACAGGCAAAAATACAAAATGTGCAGAGTTAGGGTACTCCAGGACCAGGGTTGGGAACCACTGCTCTAAGATGCTAAGTAAGAAGATAAATGGAAAGTTCAAAAGAACAACATTTATTTGAAATAGAAATGTTTTGTTATATTATAAATGTCTTTACTGTGACTTTTGACCAATTTAATGCATCCTTGTGGACAAAAAGTATTTATTTCTTTTAAAAATATATAAAAAAATCCTACTAACCCCAAATATTTAAATATTAGTATACTAATCCCTAGTGTTAGTATACTAATGTTTTTGTTTCTTTCTGACTTGTGTTTCAGTGTACGCCTCCGTAAGTCTGTACTTGCTTCCCCAGAGACCAGCCACTCTCCTGCTGTATGACGATGTGGTGCAATTGCTGTTGGGTTCTCCAGGTGAGTTCTTTTCTGTTTTTAGGACAGACCATCCATTAAAGTTCTGTCAGCATTTGTGAACCTGGAGCACAAAACCAGTCTTAAGTGGCTGGGGTATATTTGTAGCAATAGCCAACAATACATTGTATGGGTCAAAATTATTGATTTTTCTTTTATGCCAAAAATCATAGGATATTAAGTAAAGATCATGTTCCATGAAGATATTTTGTAAATTTCCTACCATAAATATATCAAAACTT